>NW_027645918.1:0-61000 GCF_951394435.1 Stenella coeruleoalba
TCCTGAATATATTCAGGAAAAAACGCATACGCCCTTTTTGGCCAAGTGCATCATTGTGGACGTTCTGCCTCTTTTCCTATGCTTTCAATGCAATTCCAGTCTACCTCCTGAAATCGGTTTCCTGCAATTCTGCCCCGCTTTCAAGTCCTCTTGGCAGCCTTACTTCAGTCTATTTTTGGACGATAGCTGTCATTTATAACTCTGCAGGTTTGTGAATTACAGTGCCCCTGAGCTCCTTTCTTCAACTCGCTTTCTTGTGACCTGGCCGCAACACCGCAGGATGGCTTCAGGCCCTAATCTGGTTCCGGCCCGGCATGCTGAGCCTTTGGTTAATTCCTCTTCCTGGTGGGAAATGAGAGTTAAATTTGCCCGTCCAGACACCTCCAGCTAGCCTCTCATTGGTTCTCGTTATTCCTGTTCATCTTCCGCAGAAATTGCAAACTGGGCCAAACAGGAGGTTAAAGGCGCTGACTCTCCAAGTGGGGATAGTGTTAGTAAACCGTCTGGAATGTTGCACCCGAGTACCAGGGGAGGAAAACTGAGACATATTTGAACACGTCTCCCGTTCACATGGTTGATCATACTTGGGTTCCACATGCATGTTTTAGCTGAAGGAAGAATACCTTAAACCTGGAGAGTTGAGACCCGTGTAATGGGTACCATGCAATATGACTTCAAAGGGTCTTCATTTGCTCACCGAACCTCTCCAATCCTATCACTGCTGCGTTTATGCCCCTGTACACATGCTTGATTCTCTTTCGGTGACATAGCAATCCATAGGTTTTAAGATACTTACTAGTCAGGTACATTCTTAGGCGTTTAATATGCGGTGTTGAGTCCATTTCGTTGAGCAAGGAGTAGCTCTTGTCTATTCCATATTTGACTTAAGGAACTTTATCTGTGCTCATTTCAATCTCTGGTTTTATGCAGCACCCCAACTCACCTTTACCCTTAAGCAAGCATAAGTTGGTTTTCTAAATTTGAGACCCTGTTCTGTTCCGTAATTCAGTTCCTGTGTAGCCAAGTTTACATTCCGTGTATTACTGATATCTTATGATGTTTCTTTTTCTGTGTGACTTATTTCAGTTAGAATCATCATACCTGAATCCACTCATTGTGATGCTAAGGGCCTGATGACATAGATTTCATTGCTGAGTGATATTGCTTTGTAAGTAAATACCACAACTTCTTTATCCATTTTTCACTTTCTGCGATGTTGAACTTGTACTGTAAACGAGGTTCTTGTAAACAGAGGCGTCCCAAACTTTGGGGTGGCTGTGTCTTTTTGATTTTAATTTCCCTAAGCTATAGGACCATAAGTGGCAGTGCCCTAAGCTCTGTTGCTTTGTTTTTTAGATGTTTCAGGAAACACCATACACTTCTCCGGAGTGTCTGTTGGCAATTTACATCCCGCCCATCAGCATAACAAGGCTCCCAGTTCTCCATGGCCTGTCCTGCCTTTCTGGATTTTACACTTTATTCAGATGGCCCTTTTGACCGGGGGGAAGTGAGACTTCATTGTAGTGCAGATTTCCTTTGCAAGCTTGCTTGGTTGGCCAAAAAGGGCGTATGCGTTTTTTCCACAATATATTCAGGAAAAAACGCATATGCCCTTTTTGGCCAAGTGCATCATTGTGGACGTTCTGCCTCTTTTCCTATGCTTTCAATGCAATTCCAGTCTACCTCCTGAAATCGGTTTCCTGCAATTCTGCCCCGCTGTCAAGTCCTCTTGGCAGCCTTACTTCAGTCTATTTTTGGACGATAGCTGTCATTTATAACTCTGCAGGTTTGTGAATTACAGTGTCCCTGAGCTCCTTTCTTCAACTCGCTTTCTTGTGACCTGGCCGCAACACCGCAGGATGGCTTCAGGCCCTAATCTGGTTCTGGCCCGGCATGCTGAGCCTTTGGTTAATTCCTCTTCCTGGTGGGAAATGAGAGTTAAATTTGCCCGTCCAGCCACCTCCAGCTAGCCTCTCATTGGTTCTCGCTATTCCTGTTCATCTTCCGCAGAAATTGCAAACTGGGCCAAACAGGAGGTTAAAGGGACTGACTCTCCAAGTCGGGAGAGTGTTAGTAAAGCATCTGGAATGTTGCACCCGAGTACCAGGGGAGGAAAACTGAGACATATTTGAACACGTCTCCCGTTCACATGGTTGATCATACTTGGGTTCCACATGCATGTTTTAGCTGAAGGAAGAATACCTTAAACCTGGAGAGTTGAGACCCGTGGAATGGGTACCATGCAATATGACTTCAAAGGGTCTTCATTTGCTCACCGAACCTCTCCAATCCTATCACTGCTGCGTTTATGCCCCTGTACACATGCTTGATTCTCTTTCGGAGACATAGCAATCCATAGGTTTTAAGATACTTACTAGTCAGGTACATTCTTAGGCGTTTAATATGCGGTGTTGAGTCCATTTTGTTGAGCAAGGAGTAGCTCTTGTCTATTCCATATTTGACTTAAGGAACTTTATCTGTGCTCATTTCAGTCTCTGGTTTTATGCAGCACCCCAACTCACCTTTCCCCTTAAGCAAGCATAAGTTGGTTTTCTAAATTTGAGACCCTGTTCTGTTCTGTCATTCAGTTCCTGTGTAGCCAAGTTTACATTCCGTGTATTACTGATATCTTATGATGTTTCTTTTTCTGTGTGACTTATTTCAGTTAGAATCATCATACCTGAATCCACTCATTGTGATGCTAAGGGCCTGATGACATAGATTTCATTGCTGAGTGATATTGCTTTGTAAGTGAATACCACAACTTCTTTATCCATTTTTCACTTTCTGCGATGTTGAACTTGTACTGTAAACGAGGTTCTTGTAAACGGAGGCGTCCCAAACTTTGGGGTGGCTGTGTCTTTTTGATTTTAATTTCCCTAAGCTATAGGACCATAAGTGGCAGTGCCCTAGGCTCTGTTGCTTTGTTTTTTAGATGTTTCAGGAAACACCATACACTTCTCCCGAGTGTCTGTTGGCAATTTACATCCCGCCCATCAGCATAACAAGTCTCCCAGTTCTCCATGGCCTGTCCTGCCTTTCTGGATTTTACACTTTTTTCAGATGGCCCTTTTGACCGGGGGGAAGTGAGACTTCATTGTAGTGCAGATTTCCTTTGCAAGCTTGCTTGGTTGGCCAAAAAGTGCGTATGCGTTTTTTCCTGAATATATTCAGGAAAAAACGCATACGCCCTTTTTGGCCAAGTGCATCATTGTGGACGTTCTGCCTCTTTTCCTATGCTTTCAATGCAATTCCAGTCTACCTCCTGAAATCGGTTTCCTGCAATTCTGCCCCGCTTTCAAGTCCTCTTGGCAGCCTTACTTCAGTCTATTTTTGGACGATAGCTGTCATTTATAACTCTGCAGGTTTGTGAATTACAGTGCCCCTGAGCTCCTTTCTTCAACTCGCTTTCTTTTGAGCTGGCCGCAACACCGCAGGATGGCTTCAGGCCCTAATCTGGTTCCGGTATGGCAAGCTGAGCCTTTGGTTAATTCCTCTTCTTCGTGGGAAATGAGAGTTAAATTTGCCCGTCCAGACACCTCCAGCTAGCCTCTCATTGGTTCTCGCTATTCCTGTTCATCTTCCGCAGAAATTGCAAACTGGGCCAAACAGGAGGTTAAAGGCGCTGACTCTCCAAGTGGGGAGAGTGTTAATAAAGCGTCTGGAATGTTGCACCCGAGTACCAGGGGAGGAAAACTGAGACATATTTGAACACGTCTCCCGTTCACATGGTTGATCATACTTGGGTTCCACATGCATGTTTTAGCTGAAGGAAGAATACCTTAAACCTGGAGAGTTGAGACCCGTGTAATGGGTACCATGCAATATGACTTCAAAGGGTCTTCATTTGCTCACCGAACCTCTCCAATCCTATCACTGCTGCGTTTATGCCCCTGTACACATGCTTGATTCTCTTTTGGAGACATAGCAATCCATAGGTTTTACGATACTTACTAGTTAGGTACATTCTTAGGCGTTTAATATGCGGTGTTGAGTCCATTTCGTTGAGCAAGGAGTAGCTCTTGTCTATTCCATATTTGACTTAAGGAACTTTATCTGTGCTCATTTCAATCTCTGGTTTTATGCAGCACCCCAACTCACCTTTACCCTTAAACAAGCATAAGTTGGTTTTCTAAATTTGAGACCCTGTTCTGTTCTGTAATTCAGTTCCTGTGTAGCCAAGTTTCCATTCCGTGTATTACTGATATCTTATGATGTTTCTTTTTCTGTGTGACTTATTTCAGTTAGAATCATCATACCTGAACCCACTCATTGTGCTGCTAAGGGCCTGATGACATAGATTTCATTGCTGAGTGATATTGCTTTGTAAGTAAATACCACAACTTCTTTATCCATTTTTCACTTTCTGTGATATTGAACTTGTACGGTAAACGAGGTTCTTGTAAACGGAGGCGTCCCAAACTTTGGGGTGGCTGTGTCTTTTTGATTTTAATTTCCCTAAGCTATAGGACCATAAGTGGAAGTGCCCTAGGCTCTGTTGCTTTGTTTTTTAGATGTTTCAGGAAACACCATACACTTCTCCCGAGTGGTTGTTGGCAATTTACATCCCGCCCATCAGCATAACAAGGCTCCCAGTTCTCCATGGCCTGTCCTGCCTTTCTGGATTTTACACTTTTTTCAGATGGCCCTTTTGACCGGGGGGAAGTGAGACTTCATTGTAGTGCAGATTTCCTTTGCAAGCTTGCTTGGTTGGCCAAAAAGGGCGTATGCGTTTTTTCCTGAATATATTCAGGAAAAAACGCATACGCCCTTTTTGGCCAAGTGCATCATTGTGGACGTTCTGCCTCTTTTCCTATGCTTTCAGTGCAATTCCAGTCTACCTCCTGAAATCGGTTTCCTGCAATTCTGCCCCGCTTTCAAGTCCTCTTGGCAGCCTTACTTCAGTCTATTTTTGGACGATAGCTGTCATTTATAACTCTGCAGGTTTGTGAATTACAGTGCCCCTGAGCTCCTTTCTTCAACTCGCTTTCTTGTGACCTGGCCGCAACACCGCAGGATGGCTTCAGGCCCTAATCTGGTTCCGGCCCGGCATGCTGAGCCTTTGGTTAATTCCTCTTCCTGGTGGGAAATGAGAGTTAAATTTGCCCGTCCAGACACCTCCAGCTAGCCTCTCATTGGTTCTCGTTATTCCTGTTCATCTTCCGCAGAAATTGCAAACTGGGCCAAACAGGAGGTTAAAGGCGCTGACTCTCCAAGTGGGGATAGTGTTAGTAAACCGTCTGGAATGTTGCACCCGAGTACCAGGGGAGGAAAACTGAGACATATTTGAACACGTCTCCCGTTCACATGGTTGATCATACTTGGGTTCCACATGCATGTTTTAGCTGAAGGAAGAATACCTTAAACCTGGAGAGTTGAGACCCGTGTAATGGGTACCATGCAATATGACTTCAAAGGGTCTTCATTTGCTCACCGAACCTCTCCAATCCTATCACTGCTGCGTTTATGCCCCTGTACACATGCTTGATTCTCTTTCGGTGACATAGCAATCCATAGGTTTTAAGATACTTACTAGTCAGGTACATTCTTAGGCGTTTAATATGCGGTGTTGAGTCCATTTCGTTGAGCAAGGAGTAGCTCTTGTCTATTCCATATTTGACTTAAGGAACTTTATCTGTGCTCATTTCAATCTCTGGTTTTATGCAGCACCCCAACTCACCTTTACCCTTAAGCAAGCATAAGTTGGTTTTCTAAATTTGAGACCCTGTTCTGTTCCGTAATTCAGTTCCTGTGTAGCCAAGTTTACATTCCGTGTATTACTGATATCTTATGATGTTTCTTTTTCTGTGTGACTTATTTCAGTTAGAATCATCATACCTGAATCCACTCATTGTGATGCTAAGGGCCTGATGACATAGATTTCATTGCTGAGTGATATTGCTTTGTAAGTAAATACCACAACTTCTTTATCCATTTTTCACTTTCTGCGATGTTGAACTTGTACTGTAAACGAGGTTCTTGTAAACAGAGGCGTCCCAAACTTTGGGGTGGCTGTGTCTTTTTGATTTTAATTTCCCTAAGCTATAGGACCATAAGTGGCAGTGCCCTAGGCTCTGTTGCTTTGTTTTTTAGATGTTTCAGGAAACACCATACACTTCTCCAGAGTGTCTGTTGGCAATTTACATCCCGCCCATCAGCATAACAAGGCTCCCAGTTCTCCATGGCCTGTCCTGCCTTTCTGGATTTTACACTTTATTCAGATGGCCCTTTTGACCGGGGGGAAGTGAGACTTCATTGTAGTGCAGATTTCCTTTGCAAGCTTGCTTGGTTGGCCAAAAAGGGCGTATGCGTTTTTTCCAGAATATATTCAGGAAAAAACGCATATGCCCTTTTTGGCCAAGTGCATCATTGTGGACGTTCTGCCTCTTTTCCTATGCTTTCAATGCAATTCCAGTCTACCTCCTGAAATCGGTTTCCTGCAATTCTGCCCCGCTTTCAAGTCCTCTTGGCAGCCTTACTTCAGTCTATTTTTGGACGATAGCTGTCATTTATAACTCTGCAGGTTTGTGAATTACAGTGTCCCTGAGCTCCTTTCTTCAACTCGCTTTCTTGTGACCTGGCCGCAACACCGCAGGATGGCTTCAGGCCCTAATCTGGTTCCGGCCCGGCACGCTGAGCCTTTGGTTATTTCCTTTTCCTGGTGGGAAATGAGAGTTAAATTTGCCCGTCCAGTCACCTCCAGCTAGTCTCTCATTGGTTCTCGCTATTCCTGTTCATCTTCCGCAGAAATTGCAAACTGGGCCAAACAGGAGGTTAAAGGCGCTGACTCTCCAAGTGGGGAGAGTGTTAGTAAAGCGTCTGGAATGTTGCACCCGAGTACCAGGGGAGGAAAACTGAGACATATTTGAACACGTCTCCCGTTCACATGGTTGATCATACTTGGGTTCCACATGCATGTTTTCGCTGAAGGAAGAATACCTTAAACCTTGAGAGTTGAGACCCGTGGAATGGGTACCATGCAATATGACTTCAAAGGGTCTTCATTTGCTCACCGAACCTCTCCAATCCTATCACTGCTGCGTTTATGCCCCTGTACACATGCTTGATTCTCTTTCGGAGACATAGCAATCCATAGGTTTTAAGATACTTACTAGTCAGGTACATTCTTAGGCGTTTAATATGCGGTGTTGAGTCCATTTTCTTGAGCAAGGAGTAGCTCTTGTCTATTCCATATTTGGCTTAAGGAACTTTATCTGTGCTCATTTCAATCTCTGGTTTTATGCAGCACCCCAACTCACCTTTACCCTTAAGCAAGCATAAGTTGCTTTTCCAAATTTGAGACCCTGTTCTGTTCTGTAATTCAGTTCCTGTGTAGCCAAGTTTACATTCCGTGTATTACTGATATCTTATGATGTTTCTTTTTCTGTGTGACTTACTTCAGTTAGAATCATCATACCTGAATCCACTCATTGTGCTGCTAAGGGCCTGATGACACAGATTTCATTGCTGAGTGATATTGCTTTGTAAGTAAATACCACAACTTCTTTATCCATTTTTCACTTTCTGCGATGTTGAACTTGTACTGTAAACGAGGTTCTTGTAAACGGAGGCGTCCCAAACTTTGGGGTGGCTGTGTCTTTTTGATTTTAATTTCCCTAAGCTATAGGACCATAAGTGGCAGTGCCCTAGGCTCTGTTGCTTTGTTTTTTAGATGTTTCAGGAAACACCATACACTTCTCCCGAGTGTCTGTTGGCAATTTACATCCCGCCCATCAGCATAACAAGGCTCCCAGTTCTCCATGGCCTGTCCTGCCTTTCTGGATTTTACACTTTTTTCAGATGGCCCTTTTGACCGGGGGGAAGTGAGACTTCATTGTAGTGCAGATTTCCTTTGCAAGCTTGCTTGGTTGGCCAAAAAGTGCGTATGCGTTTTTTCCTGAATATATTCAGGAAAAAACGCATACGCCCTTTTTGGCCAAGTGCATCATTGTGGACGTTCTGCCTCTTTTCCTATGCTTTCAATGCAATTCCAGTCTACCTCCTGAAATCGGTTTCCTGCAATTCTGCCCCGCTTTCAAGTCCTCTTGGCAGCCTTACTTCAGTCTATTTTTGGACGATAGCTGTCATTTATAACTCTGCAGGTTTGTGAATTACAGTGCCCCTGAGCTCCTTTCTTCAACTCGCTTTCTTTTGAGCTGGCCGCAACACCGCAGGATGGCTTCAGGCCCTAATCTGGTTCCGGTATGGCAAGCTGAGCCTTTGGTTAATTCCTCTTCTTCATGGGAAATGAGAGTTAAATTTGCCCGTCCAGACACCTCCAGCTAGCCTCTCATTGGTTCTCGCTATTCCTGTTCATCTTCCGCAGAAATTGCAAACTGGGCCAAACAGGAGGTTAAAGGCGCTGACTCTCCAAGTGGGGAGAGTGTTAATAAAGCGTCTGGAATGTTGCACCCGAGTACCAGGGGAGGAAAACTGAGACATATTTGAACACGTCTCCCGTTCACATGGTTGATCATACTTGGGTTCCACATGCATGTTTTAGCTGAAGGAAGAATACCTTAAACCTGGAGAGTTGAGACCCGTGTAATGGGTACCATGCAATATGACTTCAAAGGGTCTTCATTTGCTCACCGAACCTCTCCAATCCTATCACTGCTGCGTTTATGCCCCTGTACACATGCTTGATTCTCTTTTGGAGACATAGCAATCCATAGGTTTTACGATACTTACTAGTTAGGTACATTCTTAGGCGTTTAATATGCGGTGTTGAGTCCATTTCGTTGAGCAAGGAGTAGCTCTTGTCTATTCCATATTTGACTTAAGGAACTTTATCTGTGCTCATTTCAATCTCTGGTTTTATGCAGCACCCCAACTCACCTTTACCCTTAAGCAAGCATAAGTTGGTTTTCTAAATTTGAGACCCTGTTCTGTTCTGTAATTCAGTTCCTGTGTAGCCAAGTTTCCATTCCGTGTATTACTGATATCTTATGATGTTTCTTTTTCTGTGTGACTTATTTCAGTTAGAATCATCATACCTGAACCCACTCATTGTGCTGCTAAGGGCCTGATGACATAGATTTCATTGCTGAGTGATATTGCTTTGTAAGTAAATACCACAACTTCTTTATCCATTTTTCACTTTCTGTGATATTGAACTTGTACGGTAAACGAGTTTCTTGTAAACGGAGGCGTCCCAAACTTTGGGGTGGCTGTGTCTTTTTGATTTTAATTTCCCTAAGCTATAGGACCATAAGTGGAAGTGCCCTAGGCTCTGTTGCTTTGTTTTTTAGATGTTTCAGGAAACACCATACACTTCTCCCGAGTGGTTGTTGGCAATTTACATCCCGCCCATCAGCATAACAAGGCTCCCAGTTCTCCATGGCCTGTCCTGCCTTTCTGGATTTTACACTTTTTTCAGATGGCCCTTTTGACCGGGGGGAAGTGAGACTTCATTGTAGTGCAGATTTCCTTTGCAAGCTTGCTTGGTTGGCCAAAAAGGGCGTATGCGTTTTTTCCTGAATATATTCAGGAAAAAACGCATACACCCTTTTTGGCCAAGTGCATCATTGTGGACGTTCTGCCTCTTTTCCTATGCTTTCAATGCAATTCCAGTCTACCTCCTGAAATCGGTTTCCTGCAATTCTGCCCCGCTGTCAAGTCCTCTTGGCAGCCTTACTTCAGTATATTTTTGGACGATAGCTGTCATTTATAACTCTGCAGGTTTGTGAATTACAGTGCCCCTGAGCTCCTTTCTTCAACTCGCTTTCTTGTGACCTGGCCACAACACCGCAGGATGGCTTCAGGCCCTAATCTGGTTCTGGCAACGGCACGCTGAGCCTTTGGTTAATTCCTCTTCTTCGTGGGAAATGAGAGTTAAATTTGCCCGTCCAGACACCTCCAGCTAGCCTCTCATTGGTTCTCGCTAATCCTGTTCATCTTCCGCAGAAACTGCAAACTGGGCCAAACAGGAGGTTAAAGGCGCTGACTCTCCAAGTGGGGAGAGTGTTAGTAAAGCGTCTGGAATGTTGCACCCGAGTACCAGGGGAGGAAAACTGAGACATATTTGAACACGTCTCCCGTTCACATGGTTGATCATACTTGGGTTCCACATGCATGTTTTAGCTGAAGGAAGAATACCTTAAACTTGGAGAGTTAAGACCCGTGTAATGGGTACCATGCAATATGACTTCAAAGGGTCTTCATTTGCTCACCGAACCTCTCCAATCCTATCACTGCTGCGTTTATGCCCCTGTACACATGCTTGATTCTCTTTCGGAGACATAGCAATCCATAGGTTTTAAGATACTTACTAGTCAGGTACATTCTTAGGCGTTTAATATGCGGTGTTGAGTCCATTTCGTTGAGCAAGGAGTAGCTCTTGTCTATTCCATATTTGACTTAAGGAACTTTATCTGTGCTCATTTCAATCTCTGGTTTTATGCAGCACCCCAACTCACCTTTACCCTTAAGCAAGCATAAGTTGGTTTTCTAAATTTGAGACCCTGTTCTGTTCTGTAATTCAGTTCCTGTGTAGCCAAGTTTACATTCCGTGTATTACTGATATCTTATGATGTTTCTTTTTCTGTGTGACTTACTTCAGTTAGAATCATCAAACCTGAATCCACTCATTGTGCTGCTAAGGTCCTGATGACATAGATTTCATTGCTGAGTGATATTGCTTTGTAAGTAAATACCACAACTTCTTTATCCATTTTTCACTTTCTGCGATGTTGAACTTGTACTGTAAACGAGGTTCTTGTAAACAGAGCCGTTCCAAACTTTGGGGTGGCTGTGTGTTTTTGATTTTAATTTCCCTAAGCTATAGGACCATAAGTGGAAGTGCCCTAGGTTCTGTTGCTTTGTTTTTTAGATGTTTCAGGAAACACCATACACTTCTCCCGAGTGGTTGTTGGCAATTTACATCCCGCCCATCAGCATAACAAGGCTCCCAGTTCTCCATGGCCTGTCCTGCCTTTCTGGATTTTACACTTTTTTCACATGGCCCTTTTGACCGGGGGGAAGTGAGACTTCATTGTAGTGCAGATTTCCTTTGCAAGCTTGCTTGGTTGGCCAAAAAGGGCGTATGCGTTTTTTCCTGAATATATTCAGGAAAAAACGCATACGCCCTTTTTGGCCAAGTGCATCATTGTGGACGTTCTGCCTCTTTTCCTATGCTTTCAATGCAATTCCAGTCTACCTCCTGAAATCGGTTTCCTGCAATTCTGCCCCGCTTTCAAGTCCTCTTGGCAGCCTTACTTCAGTATATTTTTGGACGATAGCTGTCATTTATAACTGCAGGTTTGTGAATTACAGTGCCCCTGAGCTCCTTTCTTCAACTCGGTTTCTTTTGAGCTGGCCGCAATACCGCAGGATGGCTTCAGGCCCTAATCTGGTTCCGGTACGGAACGCTGAGCCTTTGGTTATTTCCTCTTCCTGTTGCGAAATGAGAGTTAAATTTGCCCGTCCAGACACCTCCAGCTAGCCTCTCATTGGTTCTCGCTATTCCTGTTCATCTTCCGCAGAAATTGCAAACTGTGCCAAACAGGAGGTTAAAGGCGCTGACTCTCCAAGTGGGGAGAGTGTTAGTAAAGCGTCTGGAATGTTGCACCCGAGTACCAGGGGAGGAAAACTGAGACATATTTGAACACGTCTCCCGATCACATGGTTGATCATACTCTGGGTTCCACATGCATGTTTTAGCTGAAGGAAGAATACCTAAAACCTGGGTAGTTGAAACCCGTGGAATGGGTACCATGCAATATGACTTCAAAGGGTCTTCATTTGCTCACCGAACCTCTCCAATCCTATCACTGCTGCGTTTATGCCCCTGTACACATGCTTGATTCTCTTTCGGAGACATAGCAATCCATAGGTTTTAAGATACTTACTAGTCAGGTACATTCTTAGGCGTTTAATATGCGGTGTTGAGTCCATTTCGTTGAGCAAGGAGTAGCTCTTGTCTATTCCATATTTGGCTTAAGGAACTTTATCTGTGCTCATTTCAATCTCTGGTTTTATGCAGCAACCCAACTCACCTTTCCCCTTAAGCAAGCATAAGTTGGTTTTCTAAATTTGAGACCCTGTTCTGTTTTGGAATTCAGTTCCTGTGTAGCCAAGTTTACATTCCGTGTATTAGTGATATCTTATGATGTTTCTTTTTCTGTGTGACTTATTTAAGTTAGAATCATCGTACCTGAATCTACTCATTATGCTGCTACGGTCCTGATGACATAGATTTCATTGCTGAGTGATACTGCATTGTACGTAAGTACCACAAGTTCTTTATCCATTTTTCACTTTCTGCGATGTTGAACTTGTACTGTAAACGAGGTTCTTGTAAACAGAGCCGTTCCAAACTTTGGGGTGGCTGTGTCTTTTTGATTTTAATTTCCCTAAGCTATAGGACCATAAGTGGAAGTGCCCTAGGTTCTGTTGCTTTGTTTTTTAGATGTTTCAGGAAACACCATACACTTCTCCCAAGTGTCTGTTGGCAATTTACATCCCGCCCATCAGCATAACAAGGCTCCCAGTTCTCCATGGCCTGTCCTGCCTTTCTGGATTTTACACTTTTTTCAGATGGCCCTTTTGACCGGGGGGAAGTGAGACTTCATTGTAGTGCACATTTCCTTTGCAAGCTTGCTTGGTTGGCCAAAAAGGGCGTATGTCTTTTTTCCTGAATATATTCAGGAAAAAACGCATATGCCCTTTTTGGCCAAGTGCATCATTGTGGACATTCTGCCTCTTTTCCTATGCTTTCAATGCAATTCCAGTCTACCTCCTGAAATCAGTTTCCTGCAATTCTGCCCCGCTTTCAAGTCCTCTTGGCAGCCTTACTTCAGTCTATTTTTGGACGATAGCTGTCATTTATAACTCTGCAGGTTTGTGAATTACAGTGCCCCTGAGCTCCTTTCTTCAACTCGCTTTCTTTTGAGCTGGCCGCAACACCGCAGGATGGCTTCAGGCCCTAATCTGGTTCCGGTACTGCACGCTGAGCCTTTGGTTATTTCCTCTTCCTGGTGGGAAATGAGAGTTAAATTTGCCCGTCCAGACACCTCCAGCTAGCCTCTCATTGGTTTTCGGTATTCCTGTTCATCTTCCGCAGAAATTGCAAACTGGGCCAAACAGGAGGTTAAAGGCGCTGACTCTCCAAGTGGGGAGAGTGTTAGTAAAGCGTCTGGAATGTTGCACCCGAGTACCAGGGGAGGAAAACTGAGACATATTTGAACACGTCTCCCGTTCACATGGTTGATCATACTTGGGTTCCACATGCATGTTTTAGCTGAAGGAAGAATACCTTAAACCTGGAGAGTTGAGACCCGTGTAATGGGTACCATGCAATATGATTTCAAAGGGTCTTCATTTGCTCACCGAACCTCTCCAATCCTATCACAGCTGCGTTTATGCCCCTGTACACATGCTTGATTCTCTTTTGGAGACATAGCAATCCATAGGTTTTACGATACTTACTATTCAGGTACATTCTTAGGCTTTTAATATGCGGTGTTGAGTCCATTTCGTTGAGCAAGGAGTAGCTCTTGTCTATTCCATATTTGACTTAAGGAACTTTATCTGTGCTCATTTCAAACTCTGGTTTTATGCAGCACCCCAACTCACCTTTCCCCTTAAGCAAGCATAAGTTGGTTTTCTAAATTTGAGACCCTGTTCTGTTCTGTAATTCAGTTCCTGTGTAGCCAAGTTTCCATTCCGTGTATTAGTGATATCTTATGATGTTTCTTTTTCTGTGTCACTTATTTCAGTTAGAATCATTATACCTGAATCCACTCATTGTGCTGCTAAGGGCCTGATGACATAGATTTCATTGCTGAGTAATATTGCTTTGTAAGTGAATACCACAACTTCTTTATCCATTTTTCACTTTCTGCGATGTTGAACTTGTACTGTAAACGAGGTTCTTGTAAACAGAGCCGTTCCATACTTTGGGGTGGCTGTGTCTTTTTGATTTTAATTTCCCTAAGCTATAGGACCATAAGTGGAATTGCCCTAGGCTCTGTTGCTTTGTTTTTTAGATGTTTCAGGAAACACCATACACTTCTCCCAAGTGTCTGTTGGCAATTTACATCCCGCCCATCAGCATAACAAGGCTCCCAGTTCTCAATGGCCTGTTGCCTTTCTGGATTTTACACTTTTTTCAGATGGCCCTTTTGACCGGGGGGAAGTGAGACTTCATTGTAGTGCAGATTTCCTTTGCAAGCTTGCTTGGTTGGCCAAAAAGGGCGTATGCATTTTTTCCTGAATATATTCAGGAAAAAACGCATACGCCCTTTTTGGCCAAGTGCATCATTGTGGACGTTCTGCCTCTTTTCCTATGCTTTCAATGCAATTCCAGTCTACCTCCTGAAATCGGTTTCCTGCAATTCTGCCCCGCTTTCAAGTCCTCTTGGCAGCCTTACTTCAGTCTATTTTTGGACGATAGCTGTCATTTATAACTCTGCAGGTTTGTGAATTACAGTGCCCCTGAGCTCCTTTCTTCAACTCGCTTTCTTGTGACCTGGCCGCAACACCGCAGGATGGCTTCAGGCCCTAATCTGGTTCCGGCCCGGCATGCTGAGCCTTTGGTTAATTCCTCTTCCTGGTGGGAAATGAGAGTTAAATTTGCCCGTCCAGACACCTCCAGCTAGCCTCTCATTGGTTCTCGCTATTCCTGTTCATCTTCCGCAGAAATTGCAAACTGGGCCAAACAGGAGGTTAAAGGGACTGACTCTCCAAGTGGGGAGAGTGTTAGTAAAGCGTCTGGAATGTTGCACCCGAGTACCAGGGGAGGAAAACTGAGACATATTTGAACACGTCTCCCGATCACATGGTTGATCATACTCTAGGTTCCACATGCATGTTTTAGCTGAAGGAAGAATACCTTAAACCTGGGTAGTTGAAACCCGTGGAATGGGTACCATGCAATATGACTTCAAAGGGTCTTCATTTGCTCACCGAACCTCTCCAATCCTATCACTGCTGCATTTATGCCCCTGTACACATGCTTGATTCTCTTTCGGAGACATAGCAATCCATAGGTTTTAAGATACTTACTAGTCAGGTACATTCTTAGGCGTTTAATATGGGGTGTTGAGTCCATTTCGTTGAGCAAGGAGTAGCTCTTGTCTATTCCATATTTGGCTTAAGGAACTTTATCTGTGCTCATTTCAATCTCTGGTTTTATGCAGCACCCCAACTCACCTTTACCCTTAAGCAAGAATAAGTTGGTTTTCTAAATTTGAGACCCTGTTCTGTTCTGTAATTCAGTTCCTGTGTAGCCAAGTTTACATTCCGTGTATTACTGATATCTTATGATGTTTCTTTTTCTGCGTGACTTATTTCAGTTAGAATCATCATACCTGAATCCACTCATTGTGCTGCTAAGGGCCTGATGACACAGATTTCATTGCTGAGTGATATTGCTTTGTAAGTAAATACCACAACTTCTTTATCCATTTTTCACTTTCTGCGATGTTGAACTTGTACTGTAAACGAGGTTCTTGTAAACAGAGCCGTTCCAAACTTTGGGGTGGCTGTGTCTTTTTGATTTTAATTTCCCTAAGCTATAGGACCATAAGTGGAAGTGCCCTAGGCTCTGTTGCTTTGTTTTTTAGATGTTTCAGGAAACACCATACACTTCTCCCGAGTGTATGTTGGCAATTTACATCCCGCTCATCAGCATAACAAGGCTCCCAGTTCTCAATGGCCTGTTGCCTTTCTGGATTTTACACTTTTTTCAGATGGCCCTTTTGACCGGGGGGAAGTGAGACTTCATTGTAGTGCAGATTTCCTTTGCAAGCTTGCTTGGTTGGCCAAAAAGGGCGTATGCGTTTTTTCCTGAATATATTCAGGAATAATTTGCCCGTCCAGACACCTCCAGCTAGCCTCTCATTGGTTCTCGCTATTCCTGTTCATATTCCGCAGAAATTGCAAACTGGGCCAAACAGAAGGTTAGAGGCGCTGACTCTCCAAGTGGGGAGAGTGTTAGTAAAGCGTCTGGAATGTTGCACCCGAGTACCAGGGGAGGAAAACTGAGACATATTTGAACACGTCTCCCATTCACATGGTTGATCATACTTGGGTTCCACATGCATGTTTTAGCTGAAGGAAGAATACCTTAAACCTGGAGAGTTGAGACCCGTGTAATGGGTACCATGCAATATGACTTCAAAGGGTCTTCATTTGCTCACCGAACCTCTCCAATCCTATCACTGCTGCGTTTATGCCCCTGTACACATGCTTGATTCTCTTTTGGAGACATAGCAATCCATAGGTTTTACGATACTTACTAGTCAGGTACATTCTTAGGCGTTTAATATGCGGTGTTGAGTCCATTTCGTTGAGCAAGGAGTAGCTCTTGTCTATTCCATATTTGACTTAAGGAACTTTATCTGTGCTCATTTCAATCTCTGGTTTTATGCAGCACCCCAACTCACCTTTACCCTTAAGCAAGCATAAGTTGGTTTTCTAAATTTGAGACCCTGTTCTGTTCTGTAATTCAGTTCCTGTGTAGCCAAGTTTACATTCCGTGTATTACTGATATCTTATGATGTTTCTTTTTCTGTGTGACTTATTTCAGTTAGAATCATCATACCTGAATCCACTCATTGTGATGCTAAGGGCCTGATGACATAGATTTCATTGCTGAGTGATATTGCTTTGTAAGTAAATACCACAACTTCTTTATCCATTTTTCACTTTCTGCGATGTTGAACTTGTACTGTAAACGAGGTTCTTGTAAACAGAGCCGTTCCATACTTTGGGGTGGCTGTGTCTTTTTGATTTTAATTTCCCTAAGCTATAGGACCATAAGTGGAATTGCCCTAGGCTCTGTTGCTTTGTTTTTTAGATGTTTCAGGAAACACCATACACTTCTCCCGAGTGTCTGTTGGCAATTTACATCCCGCCCATCAGCATAACAAGGCTCCCAGTTCTCAATGGCCTGTTGCCTTTCTGGATTTTACACTTTATTCAGATGGCCCTTTTGACCGGGGGGAAGTGAGACTTCATTGTAGTGCAGATTTCCTTTGCAAGCTTGCTTGGTTGGCCAAAAAGGGCGTATGCGTTTTTTCCTGAATATATTCAGGAATAATTTGCCCGTCCAGACACCTCCAGCTAGCCTCTCATTGGTTCTCGCTATTCCTGTTCATATTCCGCAGAAATTGCAAACTGGGCCAAACAGAAGGTTAGAGGCGCTGACTCTCCAAGTGGGGAGAGTGTTAGTAAAGCGTCTGGAATGTTGCACCCGAGTACCAGGGGAGGAAAACTGAGACATATTTGAACACGTCTCCCATTCACATGGTTGATCATACTTGGGTTCCACATGCATGTTTTAGCTGAAGGAAGAATACCTTAAACCTGGAGAGTTGAGACCCGTGTAATGGGTACCATGCAATATGACTTCAAAGGGTCTTCATTTGCTAACCGAACCTCTCCAATCCTATCACTGCTGCGTTTATGCCCCTGTACACATGCTTGATTCTCTTTTGGAGACATAGCAATCCATAGGTTTTACGATACTTACTAGTCAGGTACATTCTTAGGCATTTAATATGCGGTGTTGAGTCCATTTCGTTGAGCAAGGAGTAGCTCTTGTCTATTCCATATTTGACTTAAGGAACTTTATCTGTGCTCATTTCAATCTCTGGTTTTATGCAGCACCCCAACTCACCTTTACCCTTAAGCAAGCATAAGTTGGTTTTCTAAATTTGAGACCCTGTTCTGTTCTGTAATTCAGTTCCTGTGTAGCCAAGTTTACATTCCGTGTATTACTGATATCTTATGATGTTTCTTTTTCTGTGTGACTTATTTCAGTTAGAATCATCATACCTGAATCCACTCATTGTGCTGCTAAGGGCCTGATGACATAGATTTCATTGCTGAGTGATATTGCTTTGTAAGTAAATACCACAACTTCTTTATCCATTTTTCACTTTCTGCGATGTTGAACTTGTACTGTAAACGAGGTTCTTGTAAACAGAGCCGTTCCATACTTTGGGGTGGCTGTGTCTTTTTGATTTTAATTTCCCTAAGCTATAGGACCATAAGTGGAATTGCCCTAGGCTCTGTTGCTTTGTTTTTTAGATGTTTCAGGAAACACCATACACTTCTCCCAAGTGTCTGTTGGCAATTTACATCCCGCCCATCAGCATAACAAGGCTCCCAGTTCTCAATGGCCTGTTGCCTTTCTGGATTTTACACTTTATTCAGATGGCCCTTTTGACCGGGGGGAAGTGAGACTTCATTGTAGTGCAGATTTCCTTTGCAAGCTTGCTTGGTTGGCCAAAAAGGGCGTATGCGTTTTTTCCTGAATATATTCAGGAAAAAACGCATACGCCCTTTTTGGCCAAGTGCATCATTGTGGACGTTCTGCCTGTTTTCCTATGCTTTCAATGCAATTCCAGTCTACCTCCTGAAATCGGTTTCCTGCAATTCTGCCCCGCTTTCAAGTCCTCTTGGCAGCCTTACTTCAGTCTATTTTTGGACGATAGCTGTCATTTATAACTCTGCAGGTTTGTGAATTACAGTGCCCCTGAGCTCCTTTCTTCAACTCGCTTTCTTGTGACCTGGCCGCAACACCGCAGGATGGCGTCAGGCCCTAATCTGGTTCCGGCCCGGCATGCTGAGCCTTTGGTTAATTCCTCTTCCTGGTGGGAAATAAGAGTTAAATTTGCCCGTCCA
Organism: Stenella coeruleoalba; assembly: GCF_951394435.1. Classification (NCBI taxonomy): domain Eukaryota; kingdom Metazoa; phylum Chordata; class Mammalia; order Artiodactyla; family Delphinidae; genus Stenella; species Stenella coeruleoalba. Next base: position 18,634 of record NW_027645918.1, read on the forward strand.
GACACCTCCAGCTAGCCTCTCATTGGTTCTCGGTATTCCTGTTCATCTTCCGCAGAAATTGCAAACTGGGCCAAACAGGAGGTTAAAGGGACTGACTCTCCAAGTGGGGAGAGTGTTAGTAAAGCGTCTGGAATGTTGCACCCGAGTACCAGGGGAGGAAAACTGAGACATATTTGAACACATCTCCCGATCACATGGTTGATCATACTCTAGGTTCCACATGCATGTTTTAGCTGAAGGAAGAATACCTTAAACCTGGGTAGTTGAAACCCGTGGAATGGGTACCATGCAATATGACTTCAAAGGGTCTTCATTTGCTCACCGAACCTGTCCAATCCTATCACTGCTGCGTTTATGCCCCTGTACACATGCTTGATTCTCTTTCGGAGACATAGCAATCCATAGGTTTTAAGATACTTACAAGTCAGGTACATTCTTAGGCGTTTAATATGCGGTGTTGAGTCCATTTCGTTGAGCAAGGAGTAGCTCTTGTCTATTCCATATTTGACTTAAGGAACTTTATCTGTGCTCATTTCAATCTCTGGTTTTATGCAGCACCCCAACTCACCTTTACCCTTAAGCAAGCATAAGTTGGTTTTCTAAATTTGAGACCCTGTTCTGTTCTGTAATTCAGTTCCTGTGTAGCCAAGTTTCCATTCCGTGTATTACTGATATCTTATGATGTTTCTTTTTCTGTGTGACTTATTTCAGTTAGAATCATCATACCTGAATCCACTCATTGTGCTGCTAAGTGCCTGATGACATAGATTTCATTGCTGAGTGATATTGCTTTGTAAGTGAATACCACAACTTCTTTATCCATTTTTCACTTTCTGCGATGTTGAACTTGTACTGTAAACGAGGTTCTTGTAAACAGAGCCGTTCCAAACTTTGGGGTGGCTGTGTCTTTTTGATTTTAATTTCCCTAAGCTATAGGACCATAAGTGGAATTGCCCTAGGCTCTGTTGCTTTGTTTTTTAGATGTTTCAGGAAATACCATACACTTCTCCCAAGTGTCTGTTGGCAATTTACATCCCGCCCATCAGCATAACAAGGCTCCCAGTTGTCAATGGCCTGTTGCCTTTCTGGATTTTACACTTTTTTCAGATGGCCCTTTTGACCGGGGCGAAGTGAGACTTCATTGTAGTGCAGATTTCCTTTGCAAGCTTGCTTGGTTGGCCAAAAAGGGCGTATGCGTTTTTTCCTGAATATATTCAGGAAAAAACGCATACGCCCTTTTTGGCCAAGTGCATCATTGTGGACGTTCTGCCTCTTTTCCTATGCTTTCAATGCAATTCCAGTCTACCTCCTGAAATCGGTTTCCTGCAATTCTGACCCGCTTTCAAGTCCTCTTGGCAGCCTTACTTCAGTCTATTTTTGGACGATAGCTGTCATTTATAACTCTACAGGTTTGTGAATTACAGTGCCCCTGAGCTCCTTTCTTCAACTCGCTTTCTTTTGAGCTGGCCGCAACACCGCAGGATGGCTTCAGGCCCTAATCTGGTTCCGGCCCGGCATGCTGAGCCTTTGGTTAATTCCTCTTCCTGGTGGGAAATAAGAGTTAAATTTGCCCGTCCAGACACCTCCAGGTAGCCTCTCATTGGTTCTCGCTATTCCTGTTAATCTTCCGCAGAAATTGCAAACTGGGCCAAACAGGAGGTTAAAGGGACTGACTCTCCAAGTGGGGAGAGTGTTAGTAAAGCGTCTGGAATGTTGCACCCGAGTACCAGGGGAGGAAAACTGAGACATATTTGAACACGTCTCCCGATCACATGGTTGATCATACTCTAGGTTCCACATGCATGTTTTAGCTGAAGGAAGAATACCTTAAACCTGGGTAGTTGAAACCCGTGGAATGGGTACCATGCAATATGACTTCAAAGGGTCTTCATTTGCTCACCGAACCTCTCCAATCCTATCACTGCTGCGTTTATGCCCCTGTACACATGCTTGATTCTCTTTCGGAGACATAGCAATCCATAGGTTTTAAGATACTTACAAGTCAGGTACATTCTTAGGCGTTTAATATGCGGTGTTGAATCCATTTCGTTGAGCAAGGAGTAGCTCTTGTCTATTCCATATTTGACTTAAGGAACTTTATCTGTGCTCATTTCAATCTCTGGTTTTATGCAGCACCCCAACTCACCTTTACCCTTAAGCAAGCATAAGTTGGTTTTCTAAATTTGAGACCCTGTTCTGTTCTGTAATTCAGTTCCTGTGTAGCCAAGTTTCCATTCCGTGTATTACTGATATCTTATGATGTTTCTTTTTCTGTGTGACTTATTTCAGTTAGAATCATCATACCTGAATCCACTCATTGTGCTGCTAAGGGCCTGATGACATAGATTTCATTGCTGAGTGATATTGCTTTGTAAGTGAATACCACAACTTCTTTATCCATTTTTCACTTTCTGCGATGTTGAACTTGTACTGTAAACGAGGTTCTTGTAAACAGAGCCGTTCCAAACTTTGGGGTGGCTGTGTCTTTTTGATTTTAATTTCCCTAAGCTATAGGACCATAAGTGGAAGTGCCCTAGGCTCTGTTGCTTTGTTTTTTAGATGTTTCAGGAAACACCATACACTTCTCCCAAGTGTCTGTTGGCAATTTACATCCCGCCCATCAGCATAACAAGGCTCCCAGTTGTCAATGGCCTGTTGCCTTTCTGGATTTTACACTTTTTTCAGATGGCCCTTTTGACCGGGGGGAAGTGAGACTTCATTGTACTGCAGATTTCCTTTGCAAGCTTGCTTGGTTGGCCAAAAAGGGCGTATGCGTTTTTTCCTGAATATATTCAGGAAAAAACGCATACGCCCTTTTTGGCCAAGTGCATCATTGTGGACGTTCTGCCTCTTTTCCTATGCTTTCAATGCAATTCCAGTCTACCTCCTGAAATCGGTTTCCTGCAATTCTGACCCGCTTTCAAGTCCTCTTGGCAGCCTTACTTCAGTCTATTTTTGGACGATAGCTGTCATTTATAACTCTGCAGGTTTGTGAATTACAGTGCCCCTGAGCTCCTTTCTTCAACTCGCTTTCTTTTGAGCTGGCCGCAACACCGCAGGATGGCTTCAGGCCCTAATCTGGTTCCGGCCCGGCATGCTGAGCCTTTGGTTAATTCCTCTTCCTGGTGGGAAATAAGAGTTAAATTTGCCCGTCCAGACACCTCCAGGTAGCCTCTCATTGGTTCTCGCTATTCCTGTTAATCTTCCGCAGAAATTGCAAACTGGGCCAAACAGGAGGTTAAAGGGACTGACTCTCCAAGTGGGGAGAGTGTTAGTAAAGCGTCTGGAATGTTGCACCCGAGTACCAGGGGAGGAAAACTGAGACATATTTGAACACGTCTCCCGATCACATGGTTGATCATACTCTAGGTTCCACATGCATGTTTTAGCTGAAGGAAGAATACCTTAAACCTGGGTAGTTGAAACCCGTGGAATGGGTACCATGCAATATGACTTCAAAGGGTCTTCATTTGCTCACCGAACCTCTCCAATCCTATCACTGCTGCGTTTATGCCCCTGTACACATGCTTGATTCTCTTTCAGAGACATAGCAATCCATAGGTTTTAAGATACTTACTAGTCAGGTACATTCTTAGGCGTTTAATATGGGGTGTTGAGTCCATTTCGTTGAGCAAGGAGTAGCTCTTGTCTATTCCATATTTGGCTTAAGGAACTTTATCTGTGCTCATTTAAATCTCTGGTTTTATGCAGCACCCCAACTCACCTTTACCCTTAAGCAAGCATAAGTTGGTTTTCTAAATTTGAGACCCTGTTCTGTTCTGTAATTCAGTTCCTGTGTAGCCAAGTTTACATTCCGTGTATTACTGATATCTTATGATGTTTCTTTTTCTGTGTGACTTACTTCAGTTAGAATCATCATACCTGAATCCACTCATTGTGCTGCTAAGGGCCTGATGACACAGATTTCATTGCTGAGTGATATTGCTTTGTAAGTAAATACCACAACTTCTTTATCCATTTTTCACTTTCTGCGATGTTGAACTTGTACTGTAAACGAGGTTCTTGTAAACAGAGCCGTTCCAAACTTTGGGGTGGCTGTGTCTTTTTGATTTTAATTTCCCTAAGCTATAGGACCATAAGTGGAAGTGCCCTAGGTTCTGTTGCTTTGTTTTTTAGATGTTTCAGGAAACACCATACACTTCACCCGAGTGGTTGTTGGCAATTTACATCCCGCCCATCAGCATAACAAGGCTCCCAGTTCTCCATGGCCTGTCCTGCCTTTCTGGATTTTACACTTTTTTCAGATGGCCCTTTTGACCGGGGGGAAGTGAGACTTCATTGTAGTGCAGATTTCCTTTGCAAGCTTGCTTGGTTGGCCAAAAAGGGCGTATGCGTTTTTTCCTGAATATATTCAGGAAAAAACGCATACGCCCTTTTTGGCCAAGTGCATCATTGTGGACGTTCTGCCTCTTTTCCTATGCTTTCAATGCAATTCCAGTCTACCTCCTGAAATCGGTTTCCTGCAATTCTGACCCGCTTTCAAGTCCTCTTGGCAGCCTTACTTCAGTCTATTTTTGGACGATAGCTGTCATTTATAACTCTGCAGGTTTGTGAATTACAGTGCCCCTGAGCTCCTTTCTTCAACTCGCTTTCTTTTGAGCTGGCCGCAACACCGCAGGATGGCTTCAGGCCCTAATCTGGTTCCGGCCCGGCATGCTGAGCCTTTGGTTAATTCCTCTTCCTGGTGGGAAATAAGAGTTAAATTTGCCCGTCCAGACACCTCCAGGTAGCCTCTCATTGGTTCTCGCTATTCCTGTTAATCTTCCGCAGAAATTGCAAACTGGGCCAAACAGGAGGTTAAAGGGACTGACTCTCCAAGTGGGGAGAGTGTTAGTAAAGCGTCTGGAATGTTGCACCCGAGTACCAGGGGAGGAAAACTGAGACATATTTGAACACGTCTCCCGATCACATGGTTGATCATACTCTAGGTTCCACATGCATGTTTTAGCTGAAGGAAGAATACCTTAAACCTGGGTAGTTGAAACCCGTGGAATGGGTACCATGCAATATGACTTCAAAGGGTCTTCATTTGCTCACCGAACCTCTCCAATCCTATCACTGCTGCGTTTATGCCCCTGTACACATGCTTGATTCTCTTTCAGAGACATAGCAATCCATAGGTTTTAAGATACTTACTAGTCAGGTACATTCTTAGGCGTTTAATATGGGGTGTTGAGTCCATTTCGTTGAGCAAGGAGTAGCTCTTGTCTATTCCATATTTGGCTTAAGGAACTTTATCTGTGCTCATTTAAATCTCTGGTTTTATGCAGCACCCCAACTCACCTTTACCCTTAAGCAAGCATAAGTTGGTTTTCTAAATTTGAGACCCTGTTCTGTTCTGTAATTCAGTTCCTGTGTAGCCAAGTTTACATTCCGTGTATTACTGATATCTTATGATGTTTCTTTTTCTGTGTGACTTACTTCAGTTAGAATCATCATACCTGAATCCACTCATTGTGCTGCTAAGGGCCTGATGACACAGATTTCATTGCTGAGTGATATTGCTTTGTAAGTAAATACCACAACTTCTTTATCCATTTTTCACTTTCTGCGATGTTGAACTTGTACTGTAAACGAGGTTCTTGTAAACAGAGCCGTTCCAAACTTTGGGGTGGCTGTGTCTTTTTGATTTTAATTTCCCTAAGCTATAGGACCATAAGTGGAAGTGCCCTAGGTTCTGTTGCTTTGTTTTTTAGATGTTTCAGGAAACACCATACACTTCACCCGAGTGGTTGTTGGCAATTTACATCCCGCCCATCAGCATAACAAGGCTCCCAGTTCTCCATGGCCTGTCCTGCCTTTCTGGATTTTACACTTTTTTCAGATGGCCCTTTTGACCGGGGGGAAGTGAGACTTCATTGTAGTGCAGATTTCCTTTGCAAGCTTGCTTGGTTGGCCAAAAAGGGCGTATGCGTTTTTTCCTGAATATATTCAGGAAAAAACGCATACGCCCTTTTTGGCCAAGTGCATCATTGTGGACGTTCTGCCTCTTTTCCTATGCTTTCAATGCAATTCCAGTCTACCTCCTGAAATCGGTTTCCTGCAATTCTGCCCCGCTTTCAAGTCCTCTTGGCAGCCTTACTTCAGTCTATTTTTGGACGATAGCTGTCATTTATAACTCTGCAGGTTTGTGAATTACAGTGCCCCTGAGCTCCTTTCTTCAACTCGCTTTCTTTTGAGCTGGCCGCAACACCGCAGGATGGCTTCAGGCCCTAATCTGGTTCCGGCCCGGCATGCTGAGCCTTTGGTTAATTCCTCTTCCTGGTGGGAAATAAGAGTTAAATTTGCCCGTCCAGACACCTCCAGCTAGCCTCTCATTGGTTCTCGCTATTCCTGTTCATCTTCCGCAGAAATTGCAAACTGGGCCAAACAGGAGGTTAAAGGGACTGACTCTCCAAGTGGGGAGAGTGTTAGTAAAGCGTCTGGAATGTTGCACCCGAGTACCAGTGGAGGAAAACTGAGACATATTTGAACACGTCTCCCGATCACATGGTTGATCATACTCTAGGTTCCACATGCATGTTTTAGCTGAAGGAAGAATACCTTAAACCTGGGTAGTTGAAACCCGTGGAATGGGTACCATGCAATATGACTTCAAAGGGTCTTCATTTGCTCACCGAACCTCTCCAATCCTATCACTGCTGCGTTTATGCCCCTGTACACATGCTTGATTCTTTTTCGGAGACATAGCAATCCATAGGTTTTAAGATACTTACAAGTCAGGTACATTCTTAGGCGTTTAATATGCGGTGTTGAATCCATTTCGTTGAGCAAGGAGTAGCTCTTGTCTATTCCATATTTGACTTAAGGAACTTTATCTGTGCTCATTTCAATCTCTGGTTTTATGCAGCACCCCAACTCACCTTTACCCTTAAGCAAGCATAAGTTGGTTTTCTAAATTTGAGACCCTGTTCTGTTCTGTAATTCAGTTCCTGTGTAGCCAAGTTTCCATTCCGTGTATTACTGATATCTTATGATGTTTCTTTTTCTGTGTGACTTATTTCAGTTAGAATCATCATACCTGAATCCACTCATTGTGCTGCTAAGGGTCTGATGACATAGATTTCATTGCTGAGTGATATTGCTTTGTAAGTGAATACCACAACTTCTTTATCCATTTTTCACTTTCTGCGATGTTGAACTTGTACTGTAAACGAGGTTCTTGTAAACAGAGCCGTTCCAAACTTTGGGGTGGCTGTGTCTTTTTGATTTTAATTTCCCTAATCTATAGGACCATAAGTGGAAGTGCCCTAGGCTCTGTTGCTTTGTTTTTTAGATGTTTCAGGAAACACCATACACTTCTCCCAAGTGTCTGTTGGCAATTTACATCCCGCCCATCAGCATCACAAGGCTCCCAGTTCTCAATGGCCTGTTGCCTTTCTGGATTTTACACTTTTTTCAGATGGCCCTTTTGACCGGGGGGAAGTGAGACTTCATTGTAGTGCAGATTTCCTTTGCAAGCTTGCTTGGTTGGCCAAAAAGGGCGTATGCGTTTTTTCCTGAATATATTCAGGAAAAAACGCATACGCCCTTTTTGGCCAAGTGCATCATTGTGGACGTTCTGCCTCTTTTCCTATGCTTTCAATGCAATTCCAGTCTACCTCCTGAAATCGGTTTCCTGCAATTCTGCCCCGCTTTCAAGTCCTCTTGGCAGCCTTACTTCAGTCTATTTTTGGACGATAGCTGTCATTTATAACTCTGCAGGTTTGTGAATTACAGTGCCCCTGAGCTCCTTTCTTCAACTCGCTTTCTTTAGAGCTGGCTGCAACACCGCAGGATGGCTTCAGGCCCTAATCTGGTTCCCGCCCGGCATGCTGAGCCTTTGGTTAATTCCTCTTCCTGGTGGGAAATGAGAGTTAAATTTGCCCGTCCAGACACCTCCAGCTAGCCTCTCATTGGTTCTCGCTATTCCTGTTCATCTTCCGCAGAAATTGCAAACTGGGCCAAACAGGAGGTTAAAGGGACTGACTCTCCAAGTGGGGAGAGTGTTAGTAAAGCGTCTGGAATGTTGCACCCGAGTACCAGGGGAGGAAAACTGAGACATATTTGAACACGTCTCCCGATCACATGGTTGATCATACTCTAGGTTCCACATGCATGTTTTAGCTGAAGGAAGAATACCTTAAACCTGGGTAATTGAAACCCGTGGAATGGGTACCATGCAATAAGACTTCAAAGGGTCTTCATTTGCTCACCGAACCTCTCCAATCCTATCACTGCTGCGTTTATGCCCCTGTACACATGCTTGATTCTCTTTCGGAGACATAGCAATCCATAGGTTTTAAGATACTTACCAGTCAGGTACATTCTTAGGCGTTTAATATGCGGTGTTGAGTCCATTTCGTTGAGCAAGGAGTAGCTCTTGTCTATTCCATATTTGACTTAAGGAACTTTATCTGTGCTCATTTCAATCTCTGGTTTTATGCAGCACCCCAACTCACCTTTACCCTTAAGCAAGCATAAGTTGGTTTTCTAAATTTGAGACCCTGTTCTGTTCTGTAATTCAGTTCCTGTGTAGCCAAGTTTCCATTCCGTGTATTACTGATATCTTATGATGTTTCTTTTTCTGTGTGACTTATTTCAGTTAGAATCATCATACCTGAATCCACTCATTGTGCTGCTAAGGGCCTGATGACATAGATTTCATTGCTGAGTGATATTGCTTTGTAAGTGAATACCACAACTTCTTTATCCATTTTTCACTTTCTGCGATGTTGAACTTGTACTGTAAACGAGGTTCTTGTAAACAGAGCCGTTCCAAACTTTGGGGTGGCTGTGTCTTTTTGATTTTAATTTCCCTAAGCTATAGGACCATAAGTGGAAGTGCCCTAGGCTCTGTTGCTTTGTTTTTTAGATGTTTCAGGAAACACCATACACTTCTCCCAAGTGTCTGTTGGCAATTTACATCCCGCCCATCAGCATAACAAGGCTCCCAGTTCTCAATGGCCTGTTGCCTTTCTGGATTTTACACTTTTTTCAGATGGCCCTTTTGACCGGGGGGAAGTGAGACTTCATTGTAGTGCAGATTTCCTTTGCAAGCTTGCTTGGTTGGCCAAAAAGTGCGTATGCGTTTTTTCCTGAATATATTCAGGAAAAAACGCATACGCCCTTTTTGGCCAAGTGCATCATTGTGGACGTTCTGCCTCTTTTCCTATGCTTTCAATGCAATTCCAGTCTACCTCCTGAAATCGGTTTCCTGCAATTCTGCCCCGCTTTCAAGTCCTCTTGGCAGCCTTACTTCAGTCTATTTTTGGACGATAGCTGTCATTTATAACTCTGCAGGTTTGTGAATTACAGTGCCCCTGAGCTCCTTTCTTCAACTCTCTTTCTTGTGAGCTGGCCGCAACACCGCAGGATGGCTTCAGGCCCTAATCTGGTTCCGGCCCGGCATGCTGAGCCTTTGGTTAATTCCTCTTCCTGGTGGGAAATGAGAGTTAAATTTGCCCGTCCAGACACCTCCAGCTAGCCTCTCATTGGTTCTCGCTATTCCTGTTCATCTTCCGCAGAAATTGCAAACTGGGCCAAACAGGAGGTTAAAGGGACTGACTCTCCAAGTGGGGAGAGTGTTAGTAAAGCGTCTGGAATGTTGCACCCGAGTACCAGGGGAGGAAAACTGAGACATATTTGAACACGTCTCCCGATCACATGGTTGATCATACTCTAGGTTCCACATACATGTTTTAGCTGAAGGAAGAATACCTTAAACCTGGGTAGTTGAAACCCGTGGAATGGGTACCATGCAATATGACTTCAAAGGGTCTTCATTTGCTCACCGAACCTCTCCAATCCTATCACTGCTGCGTTTATGCCCCTGTACACATGCTTGATTCTCTTTCGGAGACATAGCAATCCATAGGTTTTAAGATACTTACAAGTCAGGTACATTCTTAGGCGTTTAATATGCGGTGTTGAGTCCATTTCGTTGAGCAAGGAGTAGCTCTTGTCTATTCCATATTTGACTTAAGGAACTTTATCTGTGCTCATTTCAATCTCTGGTTTTATGCAGCACCCCAACTCACCTTTACCCTTAAGCAAGCATAAGTTGGTTTTCTAAATTTGAGACCCTGTTCTGTTCTGTAATTCAGTTCCTGTGTAGCCAAGTTTCCATTCCGTGTATTACTGATATCTTATGATGTTTCTTTTTCTGTGTGACTTATTTCAGTTAGAATCATCATACCTGAATCCACTCATTGTGCTGCTAAGGGCCTGATGACATAGATTTCATTGCTGAGTGATATTGCTTTGTAAGTGAATACCACAACTTCTTTATCCATTTTTCACTTTCTGCGATGTTGAACTTGTACTGTAAACGAGGTTCTTGTAAACAGAGCCGTTCCAAACTTTGGGGTGGCTGTGTCTTTTTGATTTTAATTTCCCTAAGCTATAGGACCATAAGTGGAAGTGCCCTAGGCTCTGTTGCTTTGTTTTTTAGATGTTTCAGGAAACACCATACACTTCTCCCAAGTGTCTGTTGGCAATTTACATCCCGCCCATCAGCATAACAAGGCTCCCAGTTCTCAATGGCCTGTTGCCTTTCTGGATTTTACACTTTTTTCAGATGGCCCTTTTGACCGGGGGGAAGTGAGACTTCATTGTAGTGCAGATTTCCTTTGCAAGCTTGCTTGGTTGGCCAAAAAGGGCGTATGCGTTTTTTCCTGAATATATTCAGGAAAAAACGCATACGCCCTTTTTGGCCAAGTGCATCATTGTGGACGTTCTGCCTCTTTTCCTATGCTTTCAATGCAATTCCAGTCTACCTCCTGAAATCGGTTTCCTGCAATTCTGCCCCGCTTTCAAGTCCTCTTGGCAGCCTTACTTCAGTCTATTTTTGGACGATAGCTGTCATTTATAACTCTGCAGGTTTGTGAATTACAGTGCCCCTGAGCTCCTTTCTTCAACTCGCTTTCTTGTGACCTGGCCGCAACACCGCAGGATGGCTTCAGGCCCTAATCTGGTTCCGGCCCGGCATGCTGAGCCTTTGGTTAATTCCTCTTCCTGGTGGGAAATGAGAGTTAAATTTGCCCGTCCAGACACCTCCAGCTAGCCTCTCATTGGTTCTCGCTATTCCTGTTCATCTTCCGCAGAAATTGCAAACTGGGCCAAACAGGAGGTTAAAGGGACTGACTCTCCAAGTGGGGAGAGTGTTAGTAAAGCGTCTGGAATGTTGCACCCGAGTACCAGGGGAGGAAAACTGAGACATATTTGAACACGTCTCCCGATCACATGGTTGATCATACTCTAGGTTCCACATACATGTTTTAGCTGAAGGAAGAATACCTTAAACCTGGGTAGTTGAAACCCGTGGAATGGGTACCATGCAATATGACTTCAAAGGGTCTTCATTTGCTCACCGAACCTCTCCAATCCTATCACTGCTGCGTTTATGCCCCTGTACACATGCTTGATTCTCTTTCGGAGACATAGCAATCCATAGGTTTTAAGATACTTACAAGTCAGATACATTCTTAGGCGTTTAATATGCGGTGTTGAGTCCATTTCGTTGAGCAAGGAGTAGCTCTTGTCTATTCCATATTTGACTTAAGGAACTTTATCTGTGCTCATTTCAATCTCTGGTTTTATGCAGCACCCCAACTCACCTTTACCCTTAAGCAAGCATAAGTTGGTTTTCTAAATTTGAGACCCTGTTCTGTTCTGTAATTCAGTTCCTGTGTAGCCAAGTTTCCATTCCGTGTATTACTGATATCTTATGATGTTTCTTTTTCTGTGTGACTTATTTCAGTTAGAATCATCATACCTGAATCCACTCATTGTGCTGCTAAGGGCCTGATGACATAGATTTCATTGCTGAGTGATATTGCTTTGTAAGTGAATACCACAACTTCTTTATCCATTTTTCACTTTCTGCGATGTTGAACTTGTACTGTAAACGAGGTTCTTGTAAACAGAGCCGTTCCAAACTTTGGGGTGGCTGTGTCTTTTTGATTTTAATTTCCCTAAGCTATAGGACCATAAGTGGAAGTGCCCTAGGCTCTGTTGCTTTGTTTTTTAGATGTTTCAGGAAACACCATACACTTCTCCCAAGTGTCTGTTGGCAATTTACATCCCGCCCATCAGCATAAAAAGGCTCCCAGTTCTCAATGGCCTGTTGCCTTTCTGGATTTTACACTTTTTTCAGATGGCCCTTTTGACCGGGGGGAAGTGAGACTTCATTGTAGTGCAGATTTCCTTTGCAAGCTTGCTTGGTTGGCCAAAAAGGGCATATGCGTTTTTTCCTGAATATATTCAGGAAAAAACGCATACGCCCTTTTTGGCCAAGTGCATCATTGTGGACGTTCTGCCTCTTTTCCTATGCTTTCAATGCAATTCCAGTCTACCTCCTGAAATCGGTTTCCTGCAATTCTGCCCCGCTTTCAAGTCCTCTTGGCAGCCTTACTTCAGTCTATTTTTGGACGATAGCTGTCATTTATAACTCTGCAGGTTTGTGAATTACAGTGCCCCTGAGCTCCTTTCTTCAACTCGCTTTCTTTTGAGCTGGCCGCAACACCGCAGGATGGCTTCAGGCCCTAATCTGGTTCCGGCCCAGCATGCTGAGCCTTTGGTTAATTCCTCTTCCTGGTGGGAAATGAGAGTTAAATTTGCCCGTCCAGACACCTCCAGCTAGCCTCTCATTGGTTCTCGCTATTCCTGTTCATCTTCCGCAGAAATTGCAAACTGGGCCAAACAGGAGGTTAAAGGGACTGACTCTCCAAGTGGGGAGAGTGTTAGTAAAGCGTCTGGAATGTTGCACCCGAGTACCAGGAGAGGAAAACTGAGACATATTTGAACACGTCTCCCGATCACATGGTTGATCATACTCTAGGTTCCACATGCATGTTTTAGCTGAAGGAAGAATACCTTAAACCTGGGTAGTTGAAACCCGTGGAATGGGTACCATGCAATATGACTTCAAAGGGTCTTCATTTGCTCACTGAACCTCTCCAATCCTATCACTGCTGCGTTTATGCCCCTGTACACATGCTTGATTCTCTTTCGGAGACATAGCAATCCATAGGTTTTAAGATACTTACAAGTCAGGTACATTCTTAGGCGTTTAATATGCGGTGTTGAGTCCATTTCGTTGAGCAAGGAGTAGCTCTTGTCTATTCCATATTTGACTTAAGGAACTTTATCTGTGCTCATTTCAATCTCTGGTTTTATGCAGCACCCCAACTCACCTTTACCCTTAAGCAAGCATAAGTTGGTTTTCTAAATTTGAGACCCTGTTCTGTTCTGTAATTCAGTTCCTGTGTAGCCAAGTTTCCATTCCGTGTATTACTGATATCTTATGATGTTTCTTTTTCTGTGTGACTTATTTCAGTTAGAATCATCATACCTGAATCCACTCATTGTGCTGCTAAGGGCCTGATGACATAGATTTCATTGCTGAGTGATATTGCTTTGTAAGTGAATACCACAACTTCTTTATCCATTTTTCACTTTCTGCGATGTTGAACTTGTACTGTAAACGAGGTTCTTGTAAACAGAGCCGTTCCAAACTTTGGGGTGGCTGTGTCTTTTTGATTTTAATTTCCCTAAGCTATAGGACCATAAGTGGAAGTGCCCTAGGCTCTGTTGCTTTGTTTTTTAGATGTTTCAGGAAACACCATACACTTCTCCCAAGTGTCTGTTGGCAATTTACATCCCGCCCATCAGCATAACAAGGCTCCCAGTTCTCAATGGCCTGTTGCCTTTCTGGATTTTACACTTTTTTCAGATGGCCCTTTTGACCGGGGGGAAGTGAGACTTCATTGTAGTGCAGATTTCCTTTGCAAGCTTGCTTGGTTGGCCAAAAAGGGCGTATGCGTTTTTTCCTGAATATATTCAGGAAAAAACGCATACGCCCTTTTTGGCCAAGTGCATCATTGTGGACGTTCTGCCTCTTTTCCTATGCTTTCAATGCAATTCCAGTCTACCTCCTGAAATCGGTTTCCTGCAATTCTGCCCCGCTTTCAAGTCCTCTTGGCAGCCTTGCTTCAGTCTATTTTTGGACGATAGCTGTCATTTATAACTCTGCAGGTTTGTGAATTACAGTGCCCCTGAGCTCCTTTCTTCAACTCGCTTTCTTTTGAGCTGGCCGCAACACCGCAGGATGGCTTCAGGCCCTAATCTGGTTCCGGCCCGGCATGCTGAGCCTTTGGTTAATTCCTCTTCCTGGTGGGAAATGAGAGTTAAATTTGCCCGTCCAGACACCTCCAGCTAGCCTCTCATTGGTTCTCGCTATTCCTGTTCATCTTCCGCAGAAATTGCAAACTGGGCCAAACAGGAGGTTAAAGGGACTGACTCTCCAAGTGGGGAGAGTGTTAGTAAAGCGTCTGGAATGTTGCACCCGAGTACCAGGAGACGAAAACTGAGACATATTTGAACACGTCTCCCGATCACATGGTTGATCATACTCTAGGTTCCACATGCATGTTTTAGCTGAAGGAAGAATACCTTAAACCTGGGTAGTTGAAACCCGTGGAATGGGTACCATGCAATATGACTTCAAAGGGTCTTCATTTGCTCACCGAACCTCTCCAATCCTATCACTGCTGCGTTTATGCCCCTGTACACATGCTTGATTCTCTTTCGGAGACATAGCAATCCATAGGTTTTAAGATACTTACAAGTCAGGTACATTCTTAGGCGTTTAATATGCGGTGTTGAGTCCATTTCGTTGAGCAAGGAGTAGCTCTTGTCTATTCCATATTTGACTTAAGGAACTTTATCTGTGCTCATTTCAATCTCTGGTTTTATGCAGCACCCCAACTCACCTTTACCCTTAAGCAAGCATAAGTTGGTTTTCTAAATTTGAGACCCTGTTCTGTTCTGTAATTCAGTTCCTGTGTAGCCAAGTTTCCATTCCGTGTATTACTGATATCTTATGATGTTTCTTTTTCTGTGTGACTTATTTCAGTTAGAATCATCATACCTGAATCCACTCATTGTGCTGCTAAGGGCCTGATGACATAGATTTCATTGCTGAGTGATATTGCTTTGTAAGTGAATACCACAACTTCTTTATCCATTTTTCACTTTCTGCGATGTTGAACTTGTACTGTAAACGAGGTTCTTGTAAACAGAGCCGTTCCAAACTTTGTGGTGGCTGTGTCTTTTTGATTTTAATTTCCCTAAGCTATAGGACCATAAGTGGAAGTGCCCTAGGCTCTGTTGCTTTGTTTTTTAGATGTTTCAGGAAACACCATACACTTCTCCCAAGTGTCTGTTGGCAATTTACATCCCGCCCATCAGCATAACAAGGCTCCCAGTTCTCAATGGCCTGTTGCCTTTCTGGATTTTACACTTTTTTCAGATGGCCCTTTTGACCGGGGGGAAGTGAGACTTCATTGTAGTGCAGATTTCCTTTGCAAGCTTGCTTGGTTGGCCAAAAAGGGCATATGCGTTTTTTCCTGAATATATTCAGGAAAAAACGCATACGCCCTTTTTGGCCAAGTGCATCATTGTGGACGTTCTGCCTCTTTTCCTATGCTTTCAATGCAATTCCAGTCTACCTCCTGAAATCGGTTTCCTGCAATTCTGCCCCGCTTTCAAGTCCTCTTGGCAGCCTTACTTCAGTCTATTTTTGGACGATAGCTGTCATTTATAACTCTGCAGGTTTGTGAATTACAGTGCCCCTGAGCTCCTTTCTTCAACTCGCTTTCTTTTGAGCTGGCCGCAACACCGCAGGATGGCTTCAGGCCCTAATCTGGTTCCGGCCCGGCATGCTGAGCCTTTGGTTAATTCCTCTTCCTGGTGGGAAATGAGAGTTAAATTTGCCCGTCCAGACACCTCCAGCTAGCCTCTCATTGGTTCTCGCTATTCCTGTTCATCTTCCGCAGAAATTGCAAACTGGGCCAAACAGGAGGTTAAAGGGACTGACGCTCCAAGTGGGGAGAGTGTTAGTAAAGCGTCTGGAATGTTGCACCCGAGTACCAGGAGAGGAAAACTGAGACATATTTGAACACGTCTCCCGATCACATGGTTGATCATACTCTAGGTTCCACATGCATGTTTTAGCTGAAGGAAGAATACCTTAAACCTGGGTAGTTGAAACCCGTGGAATGGGTACCATGCAATATGACTTCAAAGGGTCTTCATTTGCTCACCGAACCTCTCCAATCCTATCACTGCTGCGTTTATGCCCCTGTACACATGCTTGATTCTCTTTCGGAGACATAGCAATCCATAGGTTTTAAGATACTTACAAGTCAGGTACATTCTTAGGCGTTTAATATGCGGTGTTGAGTCCATTTCGTTGAGCAAGGAGTAGCTCTTGTCTATTCCATATTTGACTTAAGGAACTTTATCTGTGCTCATTTCAATCTCTGGTTTTATGCAGCACCCCAACTCACCTTTACCCTTAAGCAAGCATAAGTTGGTTTTCTAAATTTGAGACCCTGTTCTGTTCTGTAATTCAGTTCCTGTGTAGCCAAGTTTCCATTCCGTGTATTACTGATATCTTATGATGTTTCTTTTTCTGTGTGACTTATTTCAGTTAGAATCATCATACCTGAATCCACTCATTGTGCTGCTAAGGGCCTGATGACATAGATTTCATTGCTGAGTGATATTGCTTTGTAAGTGAATACCACAACTTCTTTATCCATTTTTCACTTTCTGCGATGTTGAACTTGTACTGTAAACGAGGTTCTTGTAAACAGAGCCGTTCCAAACTTTGGGGTGGCTGTGTCTTTTTGATTTTAATTTCCCTAAGCTATAGGACCATAAGTGGAAGTGCCCTAGGCTCTGTTGCTTTGTTTTTTAGATGTTTCAGGAAACACCATACACTTCTCCCAAGTGTCTGTTGGCAATTTACATCCCGCCCATCAGCATAACAAGGCTCCCAGTTCTCAATGGCCTGTTGCCTTTCTGGATTTTACACTTTTTTCAGATGGCCCTTTTGACCGGGGGGAAGTGAGACTTCATTGTAGTGCAGATTTCCTTTGCAAGCTTGCTTGGTTGGCCAAAAAGGGCGTATGCGTTTTTTCCTGAATATATTCAGGAAAAAACGCATACGCCCTTTTTGGCCAAGTGCATCATTGTGGACGTTCTGCCTCTTTTCCTATGCTTTCAATGCAATTCCAGTCTACCTCCTGAAATCGGTTTCCTGCAATTCTGCCCCGCTTTCAAGTCCTCTTGGCAGCCTTACTTCAGTCTATTTTTGGACGATAGCTGTCATTTATAACTCTGCAGGTTTGTGAATTACAGTGCCCCTGAGCTCCTTTCTTCAACTCGCTTTCTTTTGAGCTGGCCGCAACACCGCAGGATGGCTTCAGGCCCTAATCTGGTTCCGGTATGGCAAGCTGAGCCTTTGGTTAATTCCTCTTCTTCGTGGGAAATGAGAGTTAAATTTGCCCGTCCAGACACCTCCAGCTAGCCTCTCATTGGTTCTCGCTATTCCTGTTCATCTTCCGCAGAAATTGCAAACTGGGCCAAACAGGAGGTTAAAGGCGCTGACTCTCCAAGTGGGGAGAGTGTTAATAAAGCGTCTGGAATGTTGCACCCGAGTACCAGGGGAGGAAAACTGAGACATATTTGAACACGTCTCCCGTTCACATGGTTGATCATACTTGTGTTCCACATGCATGTTTTAGCTGAAGGAAGAATACCTTAAACCTGGAGAGTTGAGACCCGTGTAATGGGTACCATGCAATATGACTTCAAAGGGTCTTCATTTGCTCACCGAACCTCTCCAATCCTATCACTGCTGCGTTTATGCCCCTGTACACATGCTTGATTCTCTTTCGGAGACATAGCAATCCATAGGTTTTAAGATACTTACTAGTCAGGTACATTCTTAGGCGTTTAATATGCGGTGTTGAGTCCATTTCGTTGAGCAAGGAGTAGCTCTTGTCTATTCCATATTTGACTTAAGGAACTTTATCTGTGCTCATTTCAATCTCTGGTTTTATGCAGCACCCCAACTCACCTTTACCCTTAAGCAAGCATAAGTTGGTTTTCTAAATTTGAGACCCTGTTCTGTTCTGTAATTCAGTTCCTGTGTAGCCAAGTTTACATTCCGTGTATTACTGATATCTTATGATGTTTCTTTTTCTGTGTGACTTATTTCAGTTAGAATCATCATACCTGAACCCACTCATTGTGCTGCTAAGGGCCTGATGACATAGATTTCATTGCTGAGTGATATTGCTTTGTAAGTAAATACCACAACTTCTTTATCCATTTTTCACTTTCTGTGATATTGAACTTGTACGGTAAACGAGGTTCTTGTAAACGGAGGCGTCCCAAACTTTGGGGTGGCTGTGTCTTTTTGATTTTAATTTCCCTAAGCTATAGGACCATAAGTGGAAGTGCCCTAGGCTCTGTTGCTTTGTTTTTTAGATGTTTCAGGAAACACCATACACTTCTCCCAAGTGTCTGTTGGCAATTTACATCCCGCCCATCAGCATAACAAGGCTCCCAGTTCTCAATGGCCTGTTGCCTTTCTGGATTTTACACTTTTTTCAGATGGCCCTTTTGACCGGGGGGAAGTGAGACTTCATTGTAGTGCAGATTTCCTTTGCAAGCTTGCTTGGTTGGCCAAAAAGGGCATATGCGTTTTTTCCTGAATATATTCAGGAAAAAACGCATACGCCCTTTTTGGCCAAGTGCATCATTGTGGACGTTCTGCCTCTTTTCCTATGCTTTCAATGCAATTCCAGTCTACCTCCTGAAATCGGTTTCCTGCAATTCTGCCCCGCTTTCAAGTCCTCTTGGCAGCCTTACTTCAGTCTATTTTTGGACGATAGCTGTCATTTATAACTCTGCAGGTTTGTGAATTACAGTGCCCCTGAGCTCCTTTCTTCAACTCGCTTTCTTTTGAGCTGGCCGCAACACCGCAGGATGGCTTCAGGCCCTAATCTGGTTCCGGCCCGGCATGCTGAGCCTTTGGTTAATTCCTCTTCCTGGTGGGAAATGAGAGTTAAATTTGCCCGTCCAGACACCTCCAGCTAGCCTCTCATTGGTTCTCGCTATTCCTGTTCATCTTCCGCAGAAATTGCAAACTGGGCCAAACAGGAGGTTAAAGGGACTGACGCTCCAAGTGGGGAGAGTGTTAGTAAAGCGTCTGGAATGTTGCACCCGAGTACCAGGAGAGGAAAACTGAGACATATTTGAACACGTCTCCCGATCACATGGTTGATCATACTCTAGGTTCCACATGCATGTTTTAGCTGAAGGAAGAATACCTTAAACCTGGGTAGTTGAAACCCGTGGAATGGGTACCATGCAATATGACTTCAAAGGGTCTTCATTTGCTCACCGAACCTCTCCAATCCTATCACTGCTGCGTTTATGCCCCTGTACACATGCTTGATTCTCTTTCGGAGACATAGCAATCCATAGGTTTTAAGATACTTACAAGTCAGGTACATTCTTAGGCGTTTAATATGCGGTGTTGAGTCCATTTCGTTGAGCAAGGAGTAGCTCTTGTCTATTCCATATTTGACTTAAGGAACTTTATCTGTGCTCATTTCAATCTCTGGTTTTATGCAGCACCCCAACTCACCTTTACCCTTAAGCAAGCATAAGTTGGTTTTCTAAATTTGAGACCCTGTTCTGTTCTGTAATTCAGTTCCTGTGTAGCCAAGTTTCCATTCCGTGTATTACTGATATCTTATGATGTTTCTTTTTCTGTGTGACTTATTTCAGTTAGAATCATCATACCTGAATCCACTCATTGTGCTGCTAAGGGCCTGATGACATAGATTTCATTGCTGAGTGATATTGCTTTGTAAGTGAATACCACAACTTCTTTATCCATTTTTCACTTTCTGCGATGTTGAACTTGTACTGTAAACGAGGTTCTTGTAAACAGAGCCGTTCCAAACTTTGGGGTGGCTGTGTCTTTTTGATTTTAATTTCCCTAAGCTATAGGACCATAAGTGGAAGTGCCCTAGGCTCTGTTGCTTTGTTTTTTAGATGTTTCAGGAAACACCATACACTTCTCCCAAGTGTCTGTTGGCAATTTACATCCCGCCCATCAGCATAACAAGGCTCCCAGTTCTCAATGGCCTGTTGCCTTTCTGGATTTTACACTTTTTTCAGATGGCCCTTTTGACCGGGGGGAAGTGAGACTTCATTGTAGTGCAGATTTCCTTTGCAAGCTTGCTTGGTTGGCCAAAAAGGGCATATGCGTTTTTTCCTGAATATATTCAGGAAAAAACGCATACGCCCTTTTTGGCCAAGTGCATCATTGTGGACGTTCTGCCTCTTTTCCTATGCTTTCAATGCAATTCCAGTCTACCTCCTGAAATCGGTTTCCTGCAATTCTGCCCCGCTTTCAAGTCCTCTTGGCAGCCTTACTTCAGTCTATTTTTGGACGATAGCTGTCATTTATAACTCTGCAGGTTTGTGAATTACAGTGCCCCTGAGCTCCTTTCTTCAACTCGCTTTCTTTTGAGCTGGCCGCAACACCGCAGGATGGCTTCAGGCCCTAATCTGGTTCCGGTATGGCAAGCTGAGCCTTTGGTTAATTCCTCTTCTTCGTGGGAAATGAGAGTTAAATTTGCCCGTCCAGACACCTCCAGCTAGCCTCTCATTGGTTCTCGCTATTCCTGTTCATCTTCCGCAGAAATTGCAAACTGGGCCAAACAGGAGGTTAAAGGCGCTGACTCTCCAAGTGGGGAGAGTGTTAATAAAGCGTCTGGAATGTTGCACCCGAGTACCAGGGGAGGAAAACTGAGACATATTTGAACACGTCTCCCGTTCACATGGTTGATCATACTTGTGTTCCACATGCATGTTTTAGCTGAAGGAAGAATACCTTAAACCTGGAGAGTTGAGACCCGTGTAATGGGTACCATGCAATATGACTTCAAAGGGTCTTCATTTGCTCACCGAACCTCTCCAATCCTATCACTGCTGCGTTTATGCCCCTGTACACATGCTTGATTCTCTTTCGGAGACATAGCAATCCATAGGTTTTAAGATACTTACTAGTCAGGTACATTCTTAGGCGTTTAATATGCGGTGTTGAGTCCATTTCGTTGAGCAAGGAGTAGCTCTTGTCTATTCCATATTTGACTTAAGGAACTTTATCTGTGCTCATTTCAATCTCTGGTTTTATGCAGCACCCCAACTCACCTTTACCCTTAAGCAAGCATAAGTTGGTTTTCTAAATTTGAGACCCTGTTCTGTTCTGTAATTCAGTTCCTGTGTAGCCAAGTTTACATTCCGTGTATTACTGATATCTTATGATGTTTCTTTTTCTGTGTGACTTATTTCAGTTAGAATCATCATACCTGAACCCACTCATTGTGCTGCTAAGGGCCTGATGACATAGATTTCATTGCTGAGTGATATTGCTTTGTAAGTAAATACCACAACTTCTTTATCCATTTTTCACTTTCTGTGATATTGAACTTGTACGGTAAACGAGGTTCTTGTAAACGGAGGCGTCCCAAACTTTGGGGTGGCTGTGTCTTTTTGATTTTAATTTCCCTAAGCTATAGGACCATAAGTGGCAGTGCCCTAGGCTCTGTTGCTTTGTTTTTTAGATGTTTCAGGAAACACCATACACTTCTCCCGAGTGGTTGTTGGCAATTTACATCCCGCCCATCAGCATAACAAGGCTCCCAGTTCTCCATGGCCTGTCCTGCCTTTCTGGATTTTACACTTTTTTCAGATGGCCCTTTTGACCGGGGGGAAGTGAGACTTCATTGTAGTGCAGATTTCCTTTGCAAGCTTGCTTGTTTGGCCAAAAAGGGCGTATGCGTTTTTTCCTGAATATATTCAGGAAAAAACGCATACGCCCTTTTTGGCCAAGTGCATCATTGTGGACGTTCTGCCTCTTTTCCTATGCTTTCAATGCAATTCCAGTCTACCTCCTGAAATCGGTTTCCTGCAATTCTGCCCCGCTTTCAAGTCCTCTTGGCAGCCTTACTTCAGTATATTTTTGGACGATAGCTGTCATTTATAACTGCAGGTTTGTGAATTACAGTGCCCCTGAGCTCCTTTCTTCAACTCGGTTTCTTTTGAGCTGGCCGCAATACCGCAGGATGGCTTCAGGCCCTAATCTGGTTCCGGTACGGAACGCTGAGCCTTTGGTTATTTCCTCTTCCTGTTGCGAAATGAGAGTTAAATTTGCCCGTCCAGACACCTCCAGCTAGCCTCTCATTGGTTCTCGCTATTCCTGTTCATCTTCCGCAGAAATTGCAAACTGTGCCAAACAGGAGGTTAAAGGCGCTGACTCTCCAAGTGGGGAGAGTGTTAGTAAAGCGTCTGGAATGTTGCACCCGAGTACCAGGGGAGGAAAACTGAGACATATTTGAACACGTCTCCCGATCACATGGTTGATCATACTCTGGGTTCCACATGCATGTTTTAGCTGAAGGAAGAATACCTAAAACCTGGGTAGTTGAAACCCGTGGAATGGGTACCATGCAATATGACTTCAAAGGGTCTTCATTTGCTCACCGAACCTCTCCAATCCTATCACTGCTGCGTTTATGCCCCTGTACACATGCTTGATTCTCTTTCGGAGACATAGCAATCCATAGGTTTTAAGATACTTACTAGTCAGGTACATTCTTAGGCGTTTAATATGCGGTGTTGAGTCCATTTCATTGAGCAAGGAGTAGCTCTTGTCTATTCCATATTTGGCTTAAGGAACTTTATCTGTGCTCATTTCAATCTCTGGTTTTATGCAGCAACCCAACTCACCTTTCCCCTTAAGCAAGCATAAGTTGGTTTTCTAAATTTGAGAACCTTTTCTGTTTTGGAATTCAGTTCCTGTGTAGCCAAGTTTACATTCCGTGTATTAGTGATATCTTATGATGTTTCTTTTTCTGTGTGACTTATTTCAGTTAGAATCATCGTACCTGAATCTACTCATTATGCTGCTACGGTCCTGATGACATAGATTTCATTGCTGAGTGATACTGCATTGTACGTAAGTACCACAAGTTCTTTATCCATTTTTCACTTTCTGCGATGTTGAACTTGTACTGTAAACGAGGTTCTTGTAAACAGAGCCGTTCCAAACTTTGGGGTGGCTGTGTCTTTTTGATTTTAATTTCCCTAAGCTATAGGACCATAAGTGGAAGTGCCCTAGGTTCTGTTGCTTTGTTTTTTAGATGTTTCAGGAAACACCATACACTTCTCCCAAGTGTCTGTTGGCAATTTACATCCCGCCCATCAGCATAACAAGGCTCCCAGTTCTCAATGGCCTGTTGCCTTTCTGGATTTTACACTTTTTTCAGATGGCCCTTTTGACCGGGGGGAAGTGAGACTTCATTAGGTGCACATTTCCTTTGCAAGCTTGCTTGGTTGGCCAAAAAGGGCGTATGTCTTTTTTCCTGAATATATTCAGGAAAAAACGCATATGCCCTTTTTGGCCAAGTGCATCATTGTGGACATTCTGCCTCTTTTCCTATGCTTTCAATGCAATTCCAGTCTACCTCCTGAAATCAGTTTCCTGCAATTCTGCCCCGCTTTCAAGTCCTCTTGGCAGCCTTACTTCAGTCTATTTTTGGATGATAGCTGTCATTTATAACTCTGCAGGTTTGTGAATTACAGTGCCCCTGAGCTCCTTTCTTCAACTCGCTTTCTTTTGAGCTGGCCGCAACACCGCAAGATGGCTTCAGGCCCTAATCTGGTTCCGGTACTGCACGCTGAGCCTTTGGTTATTTCCTCTTCCTGGTGGGAAATGAGAGTTAAATTTGCCCGTCCAGACACCTCCAGCTAGCCTCTCATTGGTTTTCGGTATTCCTGTTCATCTTCCGCAGAAATTGCAAACTGGGCCAAACAGGAGGTTAAAGGCGCTGACTCTCCAAGTGGGGAGAGTGTTAGTAAAGCGTCTGGAATGTTGCACCCGAGTACCAGGGGAGGAAAACTGAGACATATTTGAACACGTCTCCCGTTCACATGGTTGATCATACTTGGGTTCCACATGCATGTTTTAGCTGAAGGAAGAATACCTTAAACCTGGAGAGTTGAGACCCGTGTAATGGGTACCATGCAATATGATTTCAAAGGGTCTTCATTTGCTCACCGAACCTCTCCAATCCTATCACAGCTGCGTTTATGCCCCTGTACACATGCTTGATTCTCTTTTGGAGACATAGCAATCCATAGGTTTTACGATACTTACTATTCAGGTACATTCTTAGGCTTTTAATATGCGGTGTTGACTCCATTTCGTTGAGCAAGGAGTAGCTCTTGTCTATTCCATATTTGACTTAAGGAACTTTATCTGTGCTCATTTCAAACTCTGGTTTTATGCAGCACCCCAACTCACCTTTACCCTTAAGCAAGCATAAGTTGGTTTTCTAAATTTGAGACCCTGTTCTGTTCTGTAATTCAGTTCCTGTGTAGCCAAGTTTCCATTCCGTGTATTACTGATATCTTATGATGTTTCTTTTTCTGTGTGACTTATTTCAGTTAGAATCATTATACCTGAATCCACTCATTGTGCTGCTAAGGGCCTGATGACATAGATTTCATTGCTGAGTGATATTGCTTTGTAAGTGAATACCACAACTTCTTTATCCATTTTTCACTTTCTGCGATGTTGAACTTGTACTGTAAACGAGGTTCTTGTAAACAGAGCCGTTCCATACTTTGGGGTGGCTGTGTCTTTTTGATTTTAATTTCCCTAAGCTATAGGACCATAAGTGGAAGTGCCCTAGGCTCTGTTGCTTTGTTTTTTAGATGTTTCAGGAAACACCATACACTTCTCCCAAGTGTCTGTTGGCAATTTACATCCCGCCCATCAGCATAACAAGGCTCCCAGTTCTCAATGGCCTGTTGCCTTTCTGGATTTTACACTTTTTTCAGATGGCCCTTTTGACCGGGGGGAAGTGAGACTTCATTGTAGTGCAGATTTCCTTTGCAAGCTTGCTTGGTTGGCCAAAAAGGGCGTATGCATTTTTTCCTGAATATATTCAGGAAAAAACGCATACGCCCTTTTTGGCCAAGTGCATCATTGTGGACGTTCTGCCTCTTTTCCTATGCTTTCAATGCAATTCCAGTCTACCTCCTGAAATCGGTTTCCTGCAATTCTGCCCCGCTTTCAAGTCCTCTTGGCAGCCTTACTTCAGTCTATTTTTGGACGATAGCTGTCATTTATAACTCTGCAGGTTTGTGAATTACAGTGCCCCTGAGCTCCTTTCTTCAACTCGCTTTCTTGTGACCTGGCCGCAACACCGCAGGATGGCTTCAGGCCCTAATCTGGTTCCGGCCCGGCATGCTGAGCCTTTGGTTAATTCCTCTTCCTGGTGGGAAATGAGAGTTAAATTTGCCCGTCCAGACACCTCCAGCTAGCCTCTCATTGGTTCTCGCTATTCCTGTTCATCTTCCGCAGAAATTGCAAACTGGGCCAAACAGGAGGTTAAAGGGACTGACTCTCCAAGTGGGGAGAGTGTTAGTAAAGCGTCTGGAATGTTGCACCCGAGTACCAGGGGAGGAAAACTGAGACATATTTGAACACGTCTCCCGATCACATGGTTGATCATACTCTAGGTTCCACATGCATGTTTTAGCTGAAGGAAGAATACCTTAAACCTGGGTAGTTGAAACCCGTGGAATGGGTACCATGCAATATGACTTCAAAGGGTCTTCATTTGCTCACCGAACCTCTCCAATCCTATCACTGCTGCGTTTATGCCCCTGTACACATGCTTGATTCTCTTTCGGAGACATAGCAATCCATAGGTTTTAAGATACTTACTAGTCAGGTACATTCTTAGGCGTTTAATATGGGGTGTTGAGTCCATTTCGTTGAGCAAGGAGTAGCTCTTGTCTATTCCATATTTGGCTTAAGGAACTTTATCTGTGCTCATTTCAATCTCTGGTTTTATGCAGCACCCCAACTCACCTTTACCCTTAAGCAAGAATAAGTTGGTTTTCTAAATTTGAGACCCTGTTCTGTTCTGTAATTCAGTTCCTGTGTAGCCAAGTTTCCATTCCGTGTATTACTGATATCTTATGATGTTTCTTTTTCTGTGTGACTTATTTCAGTTACAATCATCATACCTGAATCCACTCATTGTGCTGCTAAGGGCCTGATGACACAGATTTCATTGCTGAGTGATATTGCTTTGTAAGTAAATACCACAACTTCTTTATCCATTTTTCACTTTCTGCGATGTTGAACTTGTACTGTAAACGAGGTTCTTGTAAACAGAGCCGTTCCAAACTTTGGGGTGGCTGTGTCTTTTTGATTTTAATTTCCCTAAGCTATAGGACCATAAGTGGAAGTGCCCTAGGCTCTGTTGCTTTGTTTTTTAGATGTTTCAGGAAACACCATACACTTCTCCCGAGTGTATGTTGGCAATTTACATCCCGCTCATCAGCATAACAAGGCTCCCAGTTCTCAATGGCCTGTTGCCTTTCTGGATTTTACACTTTTTTCAGATGGCCCTTTTGACCGGGGGGAAGTGAGACTTCATTGTAGTGCAGATTTCCTTTGCAAGCTTGCTTGGTTGGCCAAAAACGGCGTATGCGTTTTTTCCTGAATATATTCAGGAATAATTTGCCCGTCCAGACACCTCCAGCTAGCCTCTCATTGGTTCTCGCTATTCCTGTTCATATTCCGCAGAAATTGCAAACTGGGCCAAACAGAATGTTAGAGGCGCTGACTCTCCAAGTGGGGAGAGTGTTAGTAAAGCGTCTGGAATGTTGCACCCGAGTACCAGGGGAGGAAAACTGAGACATATTTGAACACGTCTCCCATTCACATGGTTGATCATACTTGGGTTCCACATGCATGTTTTAGCTGAAGGAAGAATACCTTAAACCTGGAGAGTTGAGACCCGTGTAATGGGTACCATGCAATATGACTTCAAAGGGTCTTCATTTGCTCACCGAACCTCTCCAATCCTATCACTGCTGCGTTTATGCCCCTGTACACATGCTTGATTCTCTTTTGGAGACATAGCAATCCATAGGTTTTACGATACTTACTAGTCAGGTACATTCTTAGGCGTTTAATATGCGGTGTTGAGTCCATTTCGTTGAGCAAGGAGTAGCTCTTGTCTATTCCATATTTGACTTAAGGAACTTTATCTGTGCTCATTTCAATCTCTGGTTTTATGCAGCACCCCAACTCACCTTTACTCTTAAGCAAGCATAAGTTGGTTTTCTAAATTTGAGACCCTGTTCTGTTCTGTAATTCAGTTCCTGTGTAGCCAAGTTTCCATTCCGTGTATTACTGATATCTTATGATGTTTCTTTTTCTGTGTGACTTATTTCAGTTAGAATCATCATACCTGAATCCACTCATTGTGCTGCTAAGGGCCTGATGACATAGATTTCATTGCTGAGTGATATTGCTTTGTAAGTGAATACCACAACTTCTTTATCCATTTTTCACTTTCTGCGATGTTGAACTTGTACTGTAAACGAGGTTCTTGTAAACAGAGCCGTTCCAAACTTTGGGGTGGCTGTGTCTTTTTGATTTTAATTTCCCTAAGCTATAGGACCATAAGTGGAAGTGCCCTAGGCTCTGTTGCTTTGTTTTTTAGATGTTTCAGGAAATACCATACACTTCTCCCAAGTGTCTGTTGGCAATTTACATCCCGCCCATCAGCATAACAAGGCTCCCAGTTGTCAATGGCCTGTTGCCTTTCTGGATTTTACACTTTTTTCAGATGGCCCTTTTGACCGGGGGGGAAGTGAGACTTCATTGTAGTGCAGATTTCCTTTGCAAGCTTGCTTGTTTGGCCAAAAAGGGCGTATGCGTTTTTTCCTCAGGAAAAAACGCATACGCCCTTTTTGGCCAAGTGCATCATTGTGGACGTTCTGCCTCTTTTCCTATGCTTTCAATGCAATTCCAGTCTACCTCCTGAAATCGGTTTCCTGCAATTCTGCCCCGCTTTCAAGTCCTCTTGGCAGCCTTACTTCAGTCTATTTTTGGACGATAGCTGTCATTTATAACTCTGCAGGTTTGTGAATTACAGTGCCCCTGAGCTCCTTTCTTCAACTCGCTTTCTTGTGACCTGGCCGCAACACCGCAGGATGGCTTCAGGCCCTAATCTGGTTCCGGCCCGGCATGCTGAGCCTTTGGTTAATTCCTCTTCCTGGTGGGAAATGAGAGTTAAATTTGCCCGTCCAGACACCTGCAGCTAGCCTCTCATTGGTTCTCGCTATTCCTGTTCATCTTCCGCAGAAATTGCAAACTGGGCCAAACAGGAGGTTAAAGGCGCTGACTCTCCAAGTGGGGAGAGTGTTAGTAAAGCGTCTGGAATGTTGCACCCGAGTACCAGGGGAGGAAAACTGAGACATATTTGAACACGTCTCCCGATCACATGGTTGATCATACTCTAGGTTCCACATGCATGTTTTAGCTGAAGGAAGAATACCTTAAACCTGGGTAGTTGAAACCCGTGGAATGGGTACCATGCAATATGACTTCAAAGGGTCTTCATTTGCTCACCGAACCTCTCCAATCCTATCACTGCTGCGTTTATGCCCCTGTACACATGCTTGATTCTCTTTCGGAGACATAGCAATCCATAGGTTTTAAGATACTTACAAGTCAGGTACATTCTTAGGCGTTTAATATGCGGTGTTGAGTCCATTTCGTTGAGCAAGGAGTAGCTCTTGTCTATTCCATATTTGACTTAAGGAACTTTATCTGTGCTCATTTCAATCTCTGGTTTTATGCAGCATCCCAACTCACCTTTACCCTTAAGCAAGCATAAGTTGGTTTTCTAAATTTGAGACCCTGTTCTGTTCTGTAATTCAGTTCCTGTGTAGCCAAGTTTACATTCCGTGTATTACTGATATCTTATGATGTTTCTTTTTCTGTGTGACTTATTTCAGTTAGAATCATCATACCTGAATCCACTCATTGTGCTGCTAAGGGCCTGATGACACAGATTTCATTGCTGAGTGATATTGCTTTGTAAGTGAATACCACAACTTCTTTATCCATTTTTCACTTTCTGCGATGTTGAACTTGTACTGTAAACGAGGTTCTTGTAAACAGAGCCGTTCCAAACTTTGGGGTGGCTGTGTCTTTTTGATTTTAATTTCCCTAAGCTATAGGACCATAAGTGGAAGTGCCCTAGGTTCTGTTGCTTTGTTTTTTAGATGTTTCAGGAAACACCATACACTTCACCCGAGTGGTTGTTGGCAATTTACATCCCGCCCATCAGCATAACAAGGCTCCCAGTTCTCCATGGCCTGTCCTGCCTTTCTGGATTTTACACTTTTTTCAGATGGCCCTTTTGACCGGGGGGAAGTGAGACTTCATTGTAGTGCAGATTTCCTTTGCAAGCTTGCTTGGTTGGCCAAAAAGGGCGTATGCGTTTTTTCCTGAATATATTCAGGAAAAAACGCATACGCCCTTTTTGGCCAAGTGCATCATTGTGGACGTTCTGCCTCTTTTCCTATGCTTTCAATGCAATTCCAGTCTACCTCCTGAAATCGGTTTCCTGCAATTCTGCCCCGCTTTCAAGTCCTCTTGGCAGCCTTACTTCAGTCTATTTTTGGACGATAGCTGTCATTTATAACTCTGCAGGTTTGTGAATTACAGTGCCCCTGAGCTCCTTTCTTCAACTCGCTTTCTTGTGACCTGGCCGCAACACCGCAGGATGGCTTCAGGCCCTAATCTGGTTCCGGCCCGGCATGCTGAGCCTTTGGTTAATTCCTCTTCCTGGTGGGAAATAAGAGTTAAATTTGCCCGTCCAGACACCTCCAGGTAGCCTCTCATTGGTTCTCGCTATTCCTGTTCATCTTCCGCAGAAATTGCAAACTGGGCCAAACAGGAGGTTAAAGGGACTGACTCTCCAAGTGGGGAGAGTGTTAGTAAAGCGTCTGGAATGTTGCACCCGAGTACCAGGGGAGGAAAACTGAGACATATTTGAACACGTCTCCCGATCACATGGTTGATCATACTCTAGGTTCCACATGCATGTTTTAGCTGAAGGAAGAATACCTTAAACCTGGGTAGTTGAAACCCGTGGAATGGGTACCATGCAATATGACTTCAAAGGGTCTTCATTTGCTCACCGAACCTCTCCAATCCTATCACTGCTGCGTTTATGCCCCTGTACACATGCTTGATTCTCTTTCGGAGACATAGCAATCCATAGGTTTTAAGATACTTACAAGTCAGGTACATTCTTAGGCGTTTAATATGCGGTGTTGAATCCATTTCGTTGAGCAAGGAGTAGCTCTTGTCTATTCCATATTTGACTTAAGGAACTTTATCTGTGCTCATTTCAATCTCTGGTTTTATGCAGCACCCCAACTCACCTTTACCCTTAAGCAAGCATAAGTTGGTTTTCTAAATTTGAGACCCTGTTCTGTTCTGTAATTCAGTTCCTGTGTAGCCAAGTTTCCATTCCGTGTATTACTGATATCTTATGATGTTTCTTTTTCTGTGTGACTTATTTCAGTTAGAATCATCATACCTGAATCCACTCACTGTGCTGCTAAGGGCCTGATGACACAGATTTCATTGCTGAGTGATATTGCTTTGTAAGTGAATACCACAACTTCTTTATCCATTTTTCACTTTCTGCGATGTTGAACTTGTACTGTAAACGAGGTTCTTGTAAACAGAGCCGTTCCAAACTTTGGGGTGGCTGTGTCTTTTTGATTTTAATTTCCCTAAGCTATAGGACCATAAGTGGAAGTGCCCTAGGCTCTGTTGCTTTGTTTTTTAGATGTTTCAGGAAACACCATACACTTCTCCCAAGTGTCTGTTGGCAATTTACATCCCGCCCATCAGCATAACAAGGCTCCCAGTTCTCAATGGCCTGTTGCCTTTCTGGATTTTACACTTTTTTCAGATGGCCCTTTTGACCGGGGGGAAGTGAGACTTCATTGTAGTGCAGATTTCCTTTGCAAGCTTGCTTGGTTGGCCAAAAAGGGCGTATGCGTTTTTTCCTGAATATATTCAGGAAAAAACGCATACGCCCTTTTTGGCCAAGTGCATCATTGTGGACGTTCTGCCTCTTTTCCTATGCTTTCAATGCAATTCCAGTCTACCTCCTGAAATCGGTTTCCTGCAATTCTGCCCCGCTTTCAAGTCCTCTTGGCAGCCTTACTTCAGTCTATTTTTGGACGATAGCTGTCATTTATAACTCTGCAGGTTTGTGAATTACAGTGCCCCTGAGCTCCTTTCTTCAACTCTCTTTCTTGTGAGCTGGCCGCAACACCGCAGGATGGCTTCAGGCCCTAATCTGGTTCCGGCTCGGCATGCTGAGCCTTTGGTTAATTCCTCTTCCTGGTGGGAAATGAGAGTTAAATTTGCCCGTCCAGACACCTCCAGCTAGCCTCTCATTGGTTCTCGCTATTCCTGTTCATCTTCCGCAGAAATTGCAAACTGGGCCAAACAGGAGGTTAAAGGGACTGACTCTCCAAGTGGGGAGAGTGTTAGTAAAGCGTCTGGAATGTTGCACCGAGTACCAGGGGAGGAAAACTGAGACATATTTGAACACGTCTCCCGATCACATGGTTGATCATACTCTAGGTTCCACATGCATGTTTTAGCTGAAGGAAGAATACCTTAAACCTGGGTAGTTGAAACCCGTGGAATGGGTACCATGCAATATGACTTCAAAGGGTCTTCATTTGCTCACCGAACCTCTCCAATCCTATCACTGCTGCGTTTATGCCCCTGTACACATGCTTGATTCTCTTTCGGAGACATAGCAATCCATAGGTTTTAAGATACTTACTAGTCAGGTACATTCTTAGGCGTTTAATATGGGGTGTTGAGTCCATTTCGTTGAGCAAGGAGTAGCTCTTGTCTATTCCATATTTGGCTTAAGGAACTTTATCTGTGCTCATTTAAATCTCTGGTTTTATGCAGCACCCCAACTCACCTTTCCCCTTAAGCAAGCATAAGTTGGTTTTCTAAATTTGAGACCCTGTTCTGTTCTGTAATTCAGTTCCTGTGTAGCCAAGTTTACATTCCGTGTATTACTGATATCTTATGATGTTTCTTTTTCTGTGTGACTTACTTCAGTTAGAATCATCATACCTGAATCCACTCATTGTGCTGCTAAGGGCCTGATGACACAGATTTCATTGCTGAGTGATATTGCTTTGTAAGTAAATACCACAACTTCTTTATCCATTTTTCACTTTCTGCGATGTTGAACTTGTACTGTAAACGAGGTTCTTGTAAACAGAGCCGTTCCAAACTTTGGGGTGGCTGTGTCTTTTTGATTTTAATTTCCCTAAGCTATAGGACCATAAGTGGAAGTGCCCTAGGTTCTGTTGCTTTGTTTTTTAGACTTTTCAGGAAACACCATACACTTCTCCCAAGTGTCTGTTGGCAATTTACATCCCGCCCATCAGCATCACAAGGCTCCCAGTTCTCAATGGCCTGTCCTGCCTTTCTGGATTTTACACATTTTTCAGATGGCCCTTTTGACCGGGGGGAAGTGAGACTTCATTGTAGTGCAGATTTCCTTTGCAAGCTTGCTTGGTTGGCCAAAAAGGGCGTATGCGTTTTTTCCTGAATATATTCAGGAAAAAACGCATACGCCCTTTTTGGCCAAGTGCATCATTGTGGACGTTCTGCCTCTTTTCCTATGCTTTCAATGCAATTCCAGTCTACCTCCTGAAATCGGTTTCCTGCAATTCTGCCCCGCTTTCAAGTCCTCTTGGCAGCCTTACTTCAGTCTATTTTTGGACGATAGCTGTCATTTATAACTCTGCAGGTTTGTGAATTACAGTGCCCCTGAGCTCCTTTCTTCAACTCGCTTTCTTTTGAGCTGGCCGCAACACCGCAGGATGGCTTCAGGCCCTAATCTGGTTCCGGCCCGGCATGCTGAGCCTTTGGTTAATTCCTCTTCCTGGTGGGAAATAAGAGTTAAATTTGCCCGTCCAGACACCTCCAGCTAGCCTCTCATTGGTTCTCGCTATTCCTGTTCATCTTCCGCAGAAATTGCAAACTGGGCCAAACAGGAGGTTAAAGGGACTGACTCTCCAAGTGGGGAGAGTGTTAGTAAAGCGTCTGGAATGTTGCACCCGAGTACCAGTGGAGGAAAACTGAGACATATTTGAACACGTCTCCCGATCACATGGTTGATCATACTCTAGGTTCCACATGCATGTTTTAGCTGAAGGAAGAATACCTTAAACCTGGGTAGTTGAAACCCGTGGAATGGGTACCATGCAATATGACTTCAAAGGGTCTTCATTTGCTCACCGAACCTCTCCAATCCTATCACTGCTGCGTTTATGCCCCTGTACACATGCTTGATTCTCTTTCGGAGACATAGCAATCCATAGGTTTTAAGATACTTACAAGTCAGGTACATTCTTAGGCGTTTAATATGCGGTGTTGAATCCATTTCGTTGAGCAAGGAGTAGCTCTTGTCTATTCCATATTTGACTTAAGGAACTTTATCTGTGCTCATTTCAATCTCTGGTTTTATGCAGCACCCCAACTCACCTTTACCCTTAAGCAAGCATAAGTTGGTTTTCTAAATTTGAGACCCTGTTCTGTTCTGTAATTCAGTTCCTGTGTAGCCAAGTTTCCATTCCGTGTATTACTGATATCTTATGATGTTTCTTTTTCTGTGTGACTTATTTCAGTTAGAATCATCATACCTGAATCCACTCATTGTGCTGCTAAGGGTCTGATGACATAGATTTCATTGCTGAGTGATATTGCTTTGTAAGTGAATACCACAACTTCTTTATCCATTTTTCACTTTCTGCGATGTTGAACTTGTACTGTAAACGAGGTTCTTGTAAACAGAGCCGTTCCAAACTTTGGGGTGGCTGTGTCTTTTTGATTTTAATTTCCCTAAGCTATAGGACCATAAGTGGAAGTGCCCTAGGCTCTGTTGCTTTGTTTTTTAGATGTTTCAGGAAACACCATACACTTCTCCCAAGTGTCTGTTGGCAATTTACATCCCGCCCATCAGCATCACAAGGCTCCCAGTTCTCAATGGCCTGTTGCCTTTCTGGATTTTACACTTTTTTCAGATGGCCCTTTTGACCGGGGGGAAGTGAGACTTCATTGTAGTGCAGATTTCCTTTGCAAGCTTGCTTGGTTGGCCAAAAAGGGCGTATGCGTTTTTTCCTGAATATATTCAGGAAAAAACGCATACGCCCTTTTTGGCCAAGTGCATCATTGTGGACGTTCTGCCTCTTTTCCTATGCTTTCAATGCAATTCCAGTCTACCTCCTGAAATCGGTTTCCTGCAATTCTGCCCCGCTTTCAAGTCCTCTTGGCAGCCTTACTTCAGTCTATTTTTGGACGATAGCTGTCATTTATAACTCTGCAGGTTTGTGAATTACAGTGCCCCTGAGCTCCTTTCTTCAACTCGCTTTCTTTTGAGCTGGCTGCAACACCGCAGGATGGCTTCAGGCCCTAATCTGGTTCCGGCCCGGCATGCTGAGCCTTTGGTTAATTCCTCTTCCTGGTGGGAAATGAGAGTTAAATTTGCCCGTCCAGACACCTCCAGCTAGCCTCTCATTGGTTCTCGCTATTCCTGTTCATCTTCCGCAGAAATTGCAAACTGGGCCAAACAGGAGGTTAAAGGGACTGACTCTCTAAGTGGGGAGAGTGTTAGTAAAGCGTCTGGAATGTTGCACCCGAGTACCAGGAGAGGAAAACTGAGACATATTTGAACACGTCTCCCGATCACATGGTTGATCATACTCTAGGTTCCACATGCATGTTTTAGCTAAAGGAAGAATACCTTAAACCTGGGTAGTTGAAACCCGTGGAATGGGTACCATGCAATATGACTTCAAAGGGTCTTCATTTGCTCACCGAACCTCTCCAATCCTATCACTGCTGCGTTTATGCCCCTGTACACATGCTTGATTCTCTTTCGGAGACATAGCAATCCATAGGTTTTAAGATACTTACTAGTCAGGTACATTCTTAGGCGTTTAATATGCGGTGTTGAGTCCATTTCGTTGAGCAAGGAGTAGCTCTTGTCTATTCCATATTTGACTTAAGGAACTTTATCTGTGCTCATTTCAATCTCTGGTTTTATGCAGCACCCCAACTCACCTTTACCCTTAAGCAAGCATAAGTTGGTTTTCTAAATTTGAGACCCTGTTCTGTTCTGTAATTCAGTTCCTGTGTAGCCAAGTTTCCATTCCGTGTATTACTGATATCTTATGATGTTTCTTTTTCTGTGTGACTTATTTCAGTTAGAATCATCATACCTGAATCCACTCATTGTGCTGCTAAGGGTCTGATGACATAGATTTCATTGCTGAGTGATATTGCTTTGTAAGTGAATACCACAACTTCTTTATCCATTTTTCACTTTCTGCGATGTTGAACTTGTACTGTAAACGAGGTTCTTGTAAACAGAGCCGTTCCAAACTTTGGGGTGGCTGTGTCTTTTTGATTTTAATTTCCCTAAGCTATAGGACCATAAGTGGAAGTGCCCTAGGCTCTGTTGCTTTGTTTTTTAGATGTTTCAGGAAACACCATACACTTCTCCCAAGTGTCTGTTGGCAATTTACATCCCGCCCATCAGCATAACAAGGCTCCCAGTTCTCAATGGCCTGTTGCCTTTCTGGATTTTACACTTTTTTCAGATGGCCCTTTTGACCGGGGGGAAGTGAGACTTCATTGTAGTGCAGATTTCCTTTGCAAGCTTGCTTGGTTGGCCAAAAAGGGCGTATGCGTTTTTTCCTGAATATATTCAGGAAAAAACGCATACGCCCTTTTTGGCCAAGTGCATCATTGTGGACGTTCTGCCTCTTTTCCTATGCTTTCAATGCAATTCCAGTCTACCTCCTGAAATCGGTTTCCTGCAATTCTGCCCCGCTTTCAAGTCCTCTTGGCAGCCTTACTTCAGTCTATTTTTGGACGATAGCTGTCATTTATAACTCTGCAGGTTTGTGAATTACAGTGCCCCTGAGCTCCTTTCTTCAACTCGCTTTCTTTTGAGCTGGCCGCAACACCGCAGGATGGCTTCAGGCCCTAATCTGGTTCCGGCCCGGCATGCTGAGCCTTTGGTTAATTCCTCTTCCTGGTGGGAAATGAGAGTTAAATTTGCCCGTCCAGACACCTCCAGCTAGCCTCTCATTGGTTCTCGCTATTCCTGTTCATCTTCCGCAGAAATTGCAAACTGGGCCAAACAGGAGGTTAAAGGGACTGACTCTCCAAGTGGGGAGAGTGTTAGTAAAGCGTCTGGAATGTTGCACCCGAGTACCAGGAGAGGAAAACTGAGACATATTTGAACACGTCTCCCGATCACATGGTTGATCATACTCTAGGTTCCACATGCATGTTTTAGCTGAAGGAAGAATACCTTAAACCTGGGTAGTTGAAACCCGTGGAATGGGTACCATGCAATATGACTTCAAAGGGTCTTCATTTGCTCACCGAACCTCTCCAATCCTATCACTGCTGCGTTTATGCCCCTGTACACATGCTTGATTCTCTTTCGGAGACATAGCAATCCATAGGTTTTAAGATACTTACAAGTCAGGTACATTCTTAGGCGTTTAATATGCGGTGTTGAGTCCATTTCGTTGAGCAAGGAGTAGCTCTTGTCTATTCCATATTTGACTTAAGGAACTTTATCTGTGCTCATTTCAATCTCTGGTTTTATGCAGCACCCCAACTCACCTTTACCCTTAAGCAAGCATAAGTTGGTTTTCTAAATTTGAGACCCTGTTCTGTTCTGTAATTCAGTTCCTGTGTAGCCAAGTTTCCATTCCGTGTATTACTGATATCTTATGATGTTTCTTTTTCTGTGTGACTTATTTCAGTTAGAATCATCATACCTGAATCCACTCATTGTGCTGCTAAGGGCCTGATGACATAGATTTCATTGCTGAGTGATATTGCTTTGTAAGTGAATACCACAACTTCTTTATCCATTTTTCACTTTCTGCGATGTTGAACTTGTACTGTAAACGAGGTTCTTGTAAACAGAGCCGTTCCAAACTTTGGGGTGGCTGTGTCTTTTTGATTTTAATTTCCCTAAGCTATAGGACCATAAGTGGAAGTGCCCTAGGCTCTGTTGCTTTGTTTTTTAGATGTTTCAGGAAACACCATACACTTCTCCCAAGTGTCTGTTGGCAATTTACATCCCGCCCATCAGCATAACAAGGCTCCCAGTTCTCAATGGCCTGTTGCCTTTCTGGATTTTACACTTTTTTCAGATGGCCCTTTTGACCGGGGGGAAGTGAGACTTCATTGTAGTGCAGATTTCCTTTGCAAGCTTGCTTGGTTGGCCAAAAAGGGCGTATGCGTTTTTTCCTGAATATATTCAGGAAAAAACGCATACGCCCTTTTTGGCCAAGTGCATCATTGTGGACATTCTGCCTCTTTTCCTATGCTTTCAATGCAATTCCAGTCTACCTCCTGAAATCGGTTTCCTGCAATTCTGCCCCGCTTTCAAGTCCTCTTGGCAGCCTTACTTCAGTCTATTTTTGGACGATAGCTGTCATTTATAACTCTGCAGGTTTGTGAATTACAGTGCCCCTGAGCTCCTTTCTTCAACTCTCTTTCTTGTGACCTGGCCGCAACACCGCAGGATGGCTTCAGGCCCTAATCTGGTTCCGGCCCGGCATGCTGAGCCTTTGGTTAATTCCTCTTCCTGGTGGGAAATGAGAGTTAAATTTGCCCGTCCAGACACCTCCAGCTAGCCTCTCATTGGTTCTCGCTATTCCTGTTCATCTTCCGCAGAAATTGCAAACTGGGCCAAACAGGAGGTTAAAGGGACTGACTCTCCAAGTGGGGAGAGTGTTAGTAAAGCGTCTGGAATGTTGCACCCGAGTACCAGGAGAGGAAAACTGAGACATATTTGAACACGTCTCCCGATCACATGGTTGATCATACTCTAGGTTCCACATGCATGTTTTAGCTAAAGGAAGAATACCTTAAACCTGGGTAGTTGAAACCCGTGGAATGGGTACCATGCAATATGACTTCAAAGGGTCTTCATTTGCTCACCGAACCTCTCCAATCCTATCACTGCTGCGTTTATGCCCCTGTACACATGCTTGATTCTCTTTCGGAGACATAGCAATCCATAGGTTTTAAGATACTTACTAGTCAGGTACATTCTTAGGCGTTTAATATGCGGTGTTGAGTCCAATTCGTTGAGCAAGGAGTAGCTCTTGTCTATTCCATATTTGACTTAAGGAACTTTATCTGTGCTCATTTCAATCTCTGGTTTTATGCAGCACCCCAACTCACCTTTACCCTTAAGCAAGCATAAGTTGGTTTTCTAAATTTGAGACCCTGTTCTGTTCTGTAATTCAGTTCCTGTGTAGCCAAGTTTCCATTCCGTGTATTACTGATATCTTATGATGTTTCTTTTTCTGTGTGATTTATTTCAGTTAGAATCATCATACCTGAATCCACTCATTGTGCTGCTAAGGGTCTGATGACATAGATTTCATTGCTGAGTGATATTGCTTTGTAAGTGAATACCACAACTTCTTTATCCATTTTTCACTTTCTGCGATGTTGAACTTGTACTGTAAACGAGGTTCTTGTAAACAGAGCCGTTCCAAACTTTGGGGTGGCTGTGTCTTTTTGATTTTAATTTCCCTAAGCTATAGGACCATAAGTGGAAGTGCCCTAGGCTCTGTTGCTTTGTTTTTTAGATGTTTCAGGAAACACCATACACTTCTCCCAAGTGTCTGTTGGCAATTTACATCCCGCCCATCAGCATAACAAGGCTCCCAGTTCTCAATGGCCTGTTGCCTTTCTGGATTTTACACTTTTTTCAGATGGCCCTTTTGACCGGGGGGAAGTGAGACTTCATTGTAGTGCAGATTTCCTTTGCAAGCTTGCTTGGTTGGCCAAAAAGGGCATATGCGTTTTTTCCTGAATATATTCAGGAAAAAATGCATACGCCCTTTTTGGCCAAGTGCATCATTGTGGACGTTCTGCCTCTTTTCCTATGCTTTCAATGCAATTCCAGTCTACCTCCTGAAATCGGTTTCCTGCAATTCTGCCCCGCTTTCAAGTCCTCTTGGCAGCCTTACTTCAGTCTATTTTTGGACGATAGCTGTCATTTATAACTCTGCAGGTTTGTGAATTACAGTGCCCCTGAGCTCCTTTCTTCAACTCGCTTTCTTTTGAGCTGGCCGCAACACCGCAGGATGGCTTCAGGCCCTAATCTGGTTCCGGCCCGGCATGCTGAGCCTTTGGTTAATTCCTCTTCCTGGTGGGAAATGAGAGTTAAATTTGCCCGTCCAGACACCTCCAGCTAGCCTCTCATTGGTTCTCGCTATTCCTGTTCATCTTCCGCAGAAATTGCAAACTGGGCCAAACAGGAGGTTAAAGGGACTGACTCTCCAAGTGGGGAGAGTGTTAGTAAAGCGTCTGGAATGTTGCACCCGAGTACCAGGAGAGGAAAACTGAGACATATTTGAACACGTCTCCCGATCACATGGTTGATCATACTCTAGGTTCCACATGCATGTTTTAGCTGAAGGAAGAATACCTTAAACCTGGGTAGTTGAAACCCGTGGAATGGGTACCATGCAATATGACTTCAAAGGGTCTTCATTTGCTCACCGAACCTCTCCAATCCTATCACTGCTGCGTTTATGCCCCTGTACACATGCTTGATTCTCTTTCAGAGACATAGCAATCCATAGGTTTTAAGATACTTACTAGTCAGGTACATTCTTAGGCGTTTAATATGCGGTGTTGAGTCCATTTCGTTGAGCAAGGAGTAGCTCTTGTCTATTCCATATTTGACTTAAGGAACTTTATCTGTGCTCATTTCAATCTCTGGTTTTATGCAGCACCCCAACTCACCTTTACCCTTAAGCAAGCATAAGTTGGTTTTCTAAATTTGAGACCCTGTTCTGTTCTGTAATTCAGTTCCTGTGTAGCCAAGTTTCCATTCCGTGTATTACTGATATCTTATGATGTTTCTTTTTCTGTGTGACTTATTTCAGTTAGAATCATCATACCTGAATCCACTCATTGTGCTGCTAAGGGCCTGATGACATAGATTTCATTGCTGAGTGATATTGCTTTGTAAGTGAATACCACAACTTCTTTATCCATTTTTCACTTTCTGCGATGTTGAACTTGTACTGTAAACGAGGTTCTTGTAAACAGAGCCGTTCCAAACTTTGGGGTGGCTGTGTCTTTTTGATTTTAATTTCCCTAAGCTATAGGACCATAAGTGGAAGTGCCCTAGGCTCTGTTGCTTTGTTTTTTAGATGTTTCAGGAAACACCATACACTTCTCCCAAGTGTCTGTTGGCAATTTACATCCCGCCCATCAGCATAACAAGGCTCCCAGTTCTCAATGGCCTGTTGCCTTTCTGGATTTTACACTTTTTTCAGATGGCCCTTTTGACCGGGGGGAAGTGAGACTTCATTGTAGTGCAGATTTCCTTTGCAAGCTTGCTTGGTTGGCCAAAAAGGGCGTATGCGTTTTTTCCTGAATATATTCAGGAAAAAACGCATACGCCCTTTTTGGCCAAGTGCATCATTGTGGACGTTCTGCCTCTTTTCCTATGCTTTCAATGCAATTCCAGTCTACCTCCTGAAATCGGTTTCCTGCAATTCTGCCCCGCTTTCAAGTCCTCTTGGCAGCCTTACTTCAGTCTATTTTTGGACGATAGCTGTCATTTATAACTCTGCAGGTTTGTGAATTACAGTGCCCCTGAGCTCCTTTCTTCAACTCTCTTTCTTGTGAGCTGGCCGCAACACCGCAGGATGGCTTCAGGCCCTAATCTGGTTCCGGCCCGGCATGCTGAGCCTTTGGTTAATTCCTCTTCCTGGTGGGAAATGAGAGTTAAATTTGCCCGTCCAGACACCTCCAGCTAGCCTCTCATTGGTTCTCGCTATTCCTGTTCATCTTCCGCAGAAATTGCAAACTGGGCCAAACAGGAGGTTAAAGGGACTGACTCTCCAAGTGGGGAGAGTGTTAGTAAAGCGTCTGGAATGTTGCACCCGAGTACCAGGGGAGGAAAACTGAGACATATTTGAACACGTCTCCCGATCACATGGTTGATCATACTCTAGGTTCCACATACATGTTTTAGCTGAAGGAAGAATACCTTAAACCTGGGTAGTTGAAACCCGTGGAATGGGTACCATGCAATATGACTTCAAAGGGTCTTCATTTGCTCACCGAACCTCTCCAATCCTATCACTGCTGCGTTTATGCCCCTGTACACATGCTTGATTCTCTTTCGGAGACATAGCAATCCATAGGTTTTAAGATACTTACAAGTCAGATACATTCTTAGGCGTTTAATATGCGGTGTTGAGTCCATTTCGTTGAGCAAGGAGTAGCTCTTGTCTATTCCATATTTGACTTAAGGAACTTTATCTGTGCTCATTTCAATCTCTGGTTTTATGCAGCACCCCAACTCACCTTTACCCTTAAGCAAGCATAAGTTGGTTTTCTAAATTTGAGACCCTGTTCTGTTCTGTAATTCAGTTCCTGTGTAGCCAAGTTTCCATTCCGTGTATTACTGATATCTTATGATGTTTCTTTTTCTGTGTGACTTATTTCAGTTAGAATCATCATACCTGAATCCACTCATTGTGCTGCTAAGGGCCTGATGACATAGATTTCATTGCTGAGTGATATTGCTTTGTAAGTGAATACCACAACTTCTTTATCCATTTTTCACTTTCTGCGATGTTGAACTTGTACTGTAAACGAGGTTCTTGTAAACAGAGCCGTTCCAAACTTTGGGGTGGCTGTGTCTTTTTGATTTTAATTTCCCTAAGCTATAGGACCATAAGTGGAAGTGCCCTAGGCTCTGTTGCTTTGTTTTTTAGATGTTTCAGGAAACACCATACACTTCTCCCAAGTGTCTGTTGGCAATTTACATCCCGCCCATCAGCATAACAAGGCTCCCAGTTCTCAATGGCCTGTTGCCTTTCTGGATTTTACACTTTTTTCAGATGGCCCTTTTGACCGGGGGGAAGTGAGACTTCATTGTAGTGCAGATTTCCTTTGCAAGCTTGCTTGGTTGGCCAAAAAGGGCGTATGCGTTTTTTCCTGAATATATTCAGGAAAAAACGCATACGCCCTTTTTGGCCAAGTGCATCATTGTGGACGTTCTGCCTCTTTTCCTATGCTTTCAATGCAATTCCAGTCTACCTCCTGAAATCGGTTTCCTGCAATTCTGCCCCGCTTTCAAGTCCTCTTGGCAGCCTTACTTCAGTCTATTTTTGGACGATAGCTGTCATTTATAACTCTGCAGGTTTGTGAATTACAGTGCCCCTGAGCTCCTTTCTTCAACTCGCTTTCTTGTGACCTGGCCGCAACACCGCAGGATGGCTTCAGGCCCTAATCTGGTTCCGGCCCGGCATGCTGAGCCTTTGGTTAATTCCTCTTCCTGGTGGGAAATGAGAGTTAAATTTGCCCGTCCAGACACCTCCAGCTAGCCTCTCATTGGTTCTCGCTATTCCTGTTCATCTTCCGCAGAAATTGCAAACTGGGCCAAACAGGAGGTTAAAGGGACTGACTCTCCAAGTGGGG